>NW_025728416.1:0-82822 GCF_021461385.2 Schistocerca piceifrons
GTTTCAACGTCAATAAGAAGGTCCAAGGTATACAGTAAACCTGAAGTGAAGCATCGGAATCTAAAACTGGTCTCACAGGAGAAGTTCAAATCATGGAAAGTGAGAGTGTCAGTCCTCTTGTACCTAAGTCGCCAATGTGTCTTTTGTATTAAATTCGGTTGCAATTTCTGTGTTTCATCGCCAATAAGAAGGTCCAAGGGATACAGTAAACCTGAAGTGAAGCATCGGAATCTAAAACTGGACTCACAGGAGAGGTTCAAATCATAGAATGTGAGAGTGTCAGTCCTCTTGTAATGAAGTCGTCATTATGCCATTTGTATTAAATTCGGATGCAATTTCTGTGTTTCATCGTCAATAAGAATGTCCAAGGGATACAGTAAACCTGAAGTGAAGCATCGGAATCTAAAACTGGACTCACAGGAGATGTCCAAATCATAGAAACTTAGAGTGTCAGCCCTCTTGTACTTAAGTCGGCATTGTGCCTTTTGTATTAAATTCGGATGCAATTTCAGTGGTTCATCGTCAATAAGAAGGTCCAAGGGATACAGTATACCTGTAGTGAAGCATCGGAATCTAAAACTGGACTCACAGGAGAGGTTCAAATCATAGAAAGTGAGAGTGTCAGTCCTGTTGTACATAAGACGGCATTGTGCCATTTGCATTAAATTCGGATGCAATTTCTGTGTTTCATCGTCTATAAGAAGGTCCACGGGATACAGTAAACCTGAAGTGAAGCATCGGAATGCAAAACTGGACTCACGGGAGATATTCAAATCATAGAAAGTTAGAGTGTCACTCCTCTTGTACTTAAGTCGGTATTGTGCCTTTTGTATTAAATTCGGATGCAATTACTGTGTTTCATTGTCAATAAGAAGGTCCAAGGGATAGAGTATACCTTAAGGAAAGCATCAGAATCTAAAACTGGACCCACAGGAGAGGATCAAATCATAGAATGTGAGAGTGTCAGTCCTCTTGTAATGAAGTCGGCATTATGTCATTTGTATTAAAGTCGGATGCAATTCCTGTGTTTCATCGTCAATAAGAAGGTGCAAGGTATACAGTAAACCTGAAGTGTAGCATCGGAATCTAAAACTGGTCTCACAGGAGAGGTTTAAATCAAGGAGAGTGAGAGTGTCAGTCCTCTTGTACTTAAGTCGCCATTGTGCCTTTTGTATTAAATTCGGATGCAATTTCTGTGTTTCATCGTCAATAAGAAGATCCAAGGTATACAGTAAACCTGAAGTGAAGCATCGGAATCTAAAACTGGTCTCACAGGAGAAGTTCAAATCATGGAAAGTGAGAGTGTCAGTCCTCTTGTACCTAAGTCGCCATTGTGCCTTTTGAATTTAATTCCGATGCAATTTCTGTGTTCCATCGTCAATAAGAAGGTGCAAGGTATACAGTAAACATGAAGTGAAGAATCGGAATCAAAAACTGGACTCACAGGAGAGGTTCAAATCATAAAGAGTGAGAGTGTCAGTCCTCTTGTACTTAAGTCGGCATTGTGCAATTTTTATTAAATCGGATGCAATTTCTGTGTTTCATTGTCAATAAGAAGGTCCAAGGAATACAGTAAACCTGTAGTGAAGCATCGGAATCTAAAACTGGACTCACAGGAGAGGTTCAAGTTATAGAAACTGAGAGTGTCAGTCCTCTTGTAACTAAGTCGGCATTATGCCATTTGTATATTCCTCGGATTCAATTTCTGTGTTTCATCGTCAATAAGAAGGTCCAAGGGATACAGTAAACCTGAAGTGAATATCGGAATGTAAAACTGGACTCACAGGAGTGGTTCAAATCGTAGAAAGTGAGAATGTCAGTCCTCTTGTATTTAAGTCGGCATTGTGCCTTTTGAATTTTATTCCGATGCAATTTCTGTGTTTCATCGTCAATAAGAAGGTGCAAGGTATACAGTAAACCAGAAGTGAAGCTTCGGAATCTACAACTGGACTCACAGGAGAGGTTCAAATCATGGAAAGTGAGAGTGTCAGTCCTCTTGTACTTAAGTCGCCATTGTGCCTTTTGTATTAAATTCGGATGCAATTTCTGTGTTTCATCGTCAATAAGAAGGTCCAAGGTATACAGTAAACCTGAAGTGAAGCATCGGAATCCAAAACTGGTCTCACAGGAGAAGTTCAAATCATGGAAAGTGAGAGTGTCAGTCCTCTTGTACCAAAGTCGCCATTGTGCCTTTTGTATTAAATTCGGATGCAATTTCTGTGTTTCATCGTCAATAAGAATGGCCAAGGGATCCAGTAAACCTGAAGTGAAGCATCGGAATCTAAAACTGGACTCACAGGAGAGGTTCAAATCATAGAATGTGAGAGTGTCAGTCCTCTTGTAATGAAGTCGGCATTATGCCATTTGTATGAAATTCGGATGCAATTCCTGTGTTTCATCGTCAATAAGATGGTCCAAGGGATATAGTAAACCTGAAGTGAAGCTTCGGAATCTACAATTGGACTCACAGGAGAGGTTCAAATCATGGAAAGTGAGTGTGTCAGTCCTCTTGTACTTAAGTCGCCATTGTGCCTTTTGTATTAAATTCGGATGCAATTTCTGTGTTTCATCGTCAATAAGAAGGTCCAAGGTAAACAGTAAAAATGAAGTGAAGCATCGGAATATAAAACTGGTCTCACAGGAGAAGTTCAAATCATTGAAAGTGAGAGTGTCAGTCCTCTTGTACCTAATTCGCCTTTGTGCCTTTTGTATTAAATTCGGATGCAATTTCAGTGTTTTATCGTCAATAAGAAGGTCCAAGGGATACAGTTAACCTGAAGTGAAGCATCGGAATCTAAAACTGGACTCACAGGAGAGGTTCTAATCATAGAATGTGAGAGTGTCAGTCCTCTTACAAAGAAGTCGGCATTATCTACAACTGGACTCACAGGAGAGGTTCAAATCATAGAAAGTGAGAGTGTCAGTCCTCTTGTACTTAAGTCGCCATTGTGCCTGTTGTATTAAATTCGGATGCAATTTCTGTGTTTCATCGTCTATAAGAAGGTCCAAGGGATACAGTAAACCTGAAGTGAAGCATCGGAATGCAAAACTGGACTCACAGGAGATATTCAAATCATAGAAAGTTAGAGTGTCACTCCTCTTGTACATAAGTCGGTATTGGGCCTTTTGTATTAAATTCGGATGCAATTTCTGTGTTTCATTGTCAATATGAAGGTCCAAGGGATAGAGTATACCTTAAGGAAAGCATCAGAATCTAAAACTGGACCCACAGGAGAGGATCAAATCATAGAATGTGAGAGTGTCAGTCCTCTTGTAATGAAGTCAGCATTATGTCATTTGTATTAAAGTCGGATGCATTTTCTGTGTTTCATCGTCAATAAGAAGGTGCAAGGTATACAGTAAACCTGAAGTGTAGCATCGGAATCTAAAACTGGTCTCACAGGAGAGGTTCAAATCATGGAGAGTGAGAGTGTCAGTCCTCTTTTACTTAAGTCGCCATTGTGCCTTTTGTATTAAATTCGGATTCAATTTCTGTGTTTCATCGTCAATAAGAAGGTCCAAGGTATACAGTAAACCTGAAGTGAAGCATCGGAATCTAAAACTGGTCTCACAGGAGACGTTCAAGTCATGGAAAGTGAGAGTGTCAGTCCTCTAGTACCTAAGTCGCCATTGTGCCTTTTGTATTAAATTCAGATGCAATTTCTGTGTTTCATCGTCAATAAGAAGGTCCAAGGGATGCAGTAAACCTGAAGGGAAGCATCGGAATCTAAAACTGGACTCACAGGAGAGGTTCAAATCATAGAATGTGAGAGTGTCAGTCCTCTTGTAATGAAGTCGGCATTATGCCATTTGTATTAAATTCGGATGCAATTTCTGTGTTTCATCGTCAATAAGAAGGTCCAAGGGATACAGTAAACCTGAAGTGAAGCATCGGAATCTAATACTGAACTCACAGGAGAGGTTAAATCATAGAAAGTGAGAGTGTCAGTCCTCTTGTACCTAAGTCGGTATTGTGCCATTTGTATTAAATTCGGATGCAATTTCTGTGTTTCATCGTCTATAAGAAGGTCCAAGGGATACAGTAAACCTGAAGTGAAGCATCGGAATGCAAAACTGGACTCACAGGAGATATTCAAATCATAGAAAGTTAGAGTGTCACTCCTCTTGTACCTAAGTCGGTATTGTGACTTTTGTATTAAATTCGGATGCAATTTCTGTGTTTCATCGTCAATAAGAAGGTCCAAGGGATACAGTAAACCTGAAGTGAAGCATCGGAATCTAATACTGAACTCACAGGAGAGGTTAAATCATAGAAAGTGAGAGTGTCAGTCCTCTTGTACCTAAGTCGGTATTGTGCCATTTGTATTAAATTCGGATGCAATTTCTGTGTTTCATCGTCTATAAGAAGGTCCAAGGGAAACAGTAAACCTGAAGTGAAGCATCGGAATGCAAAACTGGACTCACAGGAGATATTCAAATCATAGAAAGTTAGAGTGTCACTCCTCTTGAACTTAAGTCGGTATTGTGCCTTTTGTATTAAATTCGGATGCAATTTCTGTGTTTCATTGTCAATAAGAAGGTCCAAGGGATAGAGTATACCTTAAGGAAAGCATCAGAATCTAAAACTGGACCCACAGGAGAGAATCAAATCATTGAATGTGAGAGTGTCAGTCCTCTTGTAATGTAGTCGGCATTATGTCATTTGTATTAAAGTCAGATGCAATTTCTGTGTTTCATCGTCAATAAGAAGGTACAAGGTATACAGTAAACCTGAAGTGTAGCATCGGAATCTAAAACTGGTCTCACAGGAGAGGTTCAAATCATGGAGAGTGAGAGTGTCAGTCCTCTTGTACTTAAGTCGCCATTGTGCCTTTTGTATTAAATTCGGATGCAATTTCTGTGTTTCATCGTCAATAAGAAGGTCCAAGGGATACAGTAAACCTGAAGTGAAGCATCGGAATGTAAAACTGGACTCACAGGAGATGTCCAAATCATAGAAACTTAGAGTGTCAGCCCTCTTGTACTTAAGTCGGCATTGTGCCTTTTGTATTAAATTCGGATGCAATATCTGTCTTTCATCGTCAATAAGAAGATCCAAGGTATACAGTAAACCTGAAGTGAAGCATCGGAATCTAAAACTGGTCTCACAGGAGAAGTTCAAATCATGGAAAGTGAGAGTGTCAGTCCTCTTGTACCTAAGTCGCCATTGTGCCTTTTGTATTAAATTCGGATGCACTTTCTGTGTTTCATCGTCAATAAGAAGGTCCAAGGGATACAGTAAACCTGAAGTGAAGCATCGGAATCTAAAACTGGACTCACAGGAGAGGTTTATATCATAGAAAGTTAGAGTGTCAGTCCACTTGTACTTAAGTCGGCATTGTGCCTTTTGAATTTAATTCCGATGCAATTTCTGTGTTCCATCGTCAATAAGAAGGTGCAAGGTATACAGTAAACATGAAGTGAAGCATCGGAATCTAAAACTGGACTCACAGGAGAGGTTTAAATCATAGAAAGTGAGAGTGTCAGTCCTCTTGTACTTAAGTCGGCATTGTGCAATTTGTATTAAATCGGATGCAATTTCTGTGTTTCATCGTCAATAAGAATGTCCAAGGGATACAGTAAACCTGAAGTGAGGCATCGGAATGTAAAACTGGACTCACAGGAGTAGTTCAAATCGTAGAAAGTGAGAATGTCAGTCCTCTTGTACTTAAGTCGGCATTGTGCCTTTTGAATTAAATTCGGATGCAATTTCTGTCTTTCATCGACAATAAGAAGATCCAAGGTATACAGTAAACCTGAAGTGAAGCATCGGAATCTAAAACTGGTCTCACAGGAGAGGTTCAAATCATGGAGAGTTAGAGTGTCAGTCCTCTTGTACTTATGTCGCCATTGTGCCTTTTGTATTAAATTCGGATGCAATTTCAGTGTTTTATCGTCAATAAGAAGGTCCAAGAGATACAGTAAACCTGAAGTGAAGCATCGGAATCTAAAACTGGACACACAGGAGAGGTTCAAATCATAGAATGTGAGAGTGTCAGTCCTCTTACAAAGAAGTCGGCATTATGCCATTTGTATTAAATTCGGATGCAATTTCTGTGTTTCATCGTCAATAAGAAGGTCCAAGGGATACAGTAACCCTGAAGTGAAGCATCGGAATCTAAAACTGGACTCACAGGAGATGTCCAAATCATAGAAACTTAGAGTGTCAGCCCTCTTGTACTTAAGTCGGCATTGTGCCTTTTGTATTAAATTCGGATGCAATTTCAGTGTTTCATCGTCAATAAGAAGGTCCAAGGGATACAGTAAACCCGTAGTGAAGCATCGAAATCTAAAACTGGACTCACAGGAGAGGTTCAAATCATAGAAATTGAGAGACTCAGTCCTGTTGTACTTAAGACGGCATTGTGCCATTTGTATTAAATTCGGATGCAATTTCTGTGTTTCATCGTCTATAAGAAGGTCCAAGGGATACAGTAAACCTGAAGTGAAGCATCGGAATGCAAAACTCGACTCACAGGAGATAATCAAATCATAGAAAGTTAGAGTGTCACTCCTCTTGTACTTAAGTCGGTATTGTGCCTTTTGTATTAAATTCGGATGCAATGTCTGTGTTTCATTGTCAATAAGAAGGTCCAAGGGATAGAGTATACCTTAAGGAAAGCATCAGAATCTAAAACTGGACCCACAGGAGAGGATCAAATCATAGAATGTGAGAGTGTCAGTCCTCTTGTAATGAAGTCGGCATTATGTCATTTGTATTAAAGTCGGATGCAATTTCTGTGTTTCATCGTCAATAAGAAGGTGCAAGGTATACAGTAAACCTGAAGTGTAGCATCGGAATCTAAAACTGGTCTCACAGGAGAGGTTCAAATCATGGAGAGTGAGAGTGTCAGTCCTCTTGTACTTAAGTCGCCATTGTGCCTTTTGTATTAAATTCGGATGCAATTTCTGTGTTTCAACGTCAATAAGAAGGTCCAAGGTATACAGTAAACCTGAAGTGAAGCATCGGAATCTAAAACTGGTCTCACAGGAGAAGTTCAAATCATGGAAAGTGAGAGTGTCAGTCCTCTTGTACCTAAGTCGCCAATGTGTCTTTTGTATTAAATTCGGTTGCAATTTCTGTGTTTCATCACCAATAAGAAGGTCCAAGGGATACAGTAAACCTGAAGTGAAGCATCGGAATCTAAAACTGGACTCACAGGAGAGGTTCAAATCATAGAATGTGAGAGTGTCAGTCCTCTTGTAATGAAGTCGTCATTATGCCATTTGTATTAAATTCGGATGCAATTTCTGTGTTTCATCGTCAATAAGAATGTCCAAGGGATACAGTAAACCTGAAGTGAAGCATCGGAATCTAAAACTGGACTCACAGGAGATGTCCAAATCATAGAAACTTAGAGTGTCAGCCCTCTTGTACTTAAGTCGGCATTGTGCCCTTTGTATTAAATTCGGATGCAATTTCAGTGGTTCATCGTCAATAAGAAGGTCCAAGGGATACAGTATACCTGTAGTGAAGCATCGGAATCTAAAACTGGACTCACAGGAGAGGTTCAAATCATAGAAAGTAAGAGTGTCAGTCCTGTTGTACATAAGACGGCATTGTGCCATTTGTATTAAATTCGGATGCAATTTCTGTGTTTCATCGTCTATAAGAAGGTCCACGGGATACAGTAAACCTGAAGTGAAGCATCGGAATGCAAAACTGGACTCACGGGAGATATTCAAATCATAGAAAGTTAGAGTGTCACTCCTCTTGTACTTAAGTCGGTATTGTGCCTTTTGTATTAAATTCGGATGCAATTACTGTGTTTCATTGTCAATAAGAAGGTCCAAGGGATAGAGTATACCTTAAGGAAAGCATCAGAATCTAAAACTGGACCCACAGGAGAGGATCAAATCATAGAATGTGAGAGTGTCAGTCCTCTTGTAATGAAGTCGGCATTATGTCATTTGTATTAAAGTCGGATGCAATTCCTGTGTTTCATCGTCAATAAGAAGGTGCAAGGTATACAGTAAACCTGAAGTGTAGCATCGGAATCTAAAACTGGTCTTACAGGAGAGGTTCAAATCAAGGAGAGTGAGAGTGTCAGTCCTCTTGTACTTAAGTCGCCATTGTGCCTTTTGTATTAAATTCGGATGCAATTTCTGTGTTTCATCGTCAATAAGAAGATCCAAGGTATACAGTAAACCTGAAGTGAAGCATCGGAATCTAAAACTGGTCTCACAGGAGAAGTTCAAATCATGGAAAGTGAGAGTGTCAGTCCTCTTGTACCTAAGTCGCCATTGTGCCTTTTGAATTTAATTCCGATGCAATTTCTGTGTTCCATCGTCAATAAGAAGGTGCAAGGTATACAGTAAACATGAAGTGAAGAATCGGAATCTAAAACTGGACTCACAGGAGAGGTTCAAATCATAAAGAGTGAGAGTGTCAGTCCTCTTGTACTTAAGTAGGCATTGTGCAATTTTTATTAAATCGGATGCAATTTCTGTGTTTCATTGTCAATAAGATGGTCCAAGGAATGCAGTAAACCTGTAGTGAAGCATCGGAATCTAAAACTGGACTCACAGGAGAGATTCAAGTTATAGAAACTGAGAGTGTCAGTCCTCTTGTAACTAAGTCGGCATTATGCCATTTGTATATTCCTCGGATTCAATTTCTGTGTTTCATCGTCAATAAGAAGGTCCAAGGGATACAGTAAACCTGAAGTGAATATCGGAATGTAAAACTGGACTCACAGGAGTGGTTCAAATCGTAGAAAGTGAGAATGTCAGTCCTCTTGTATTTAAGTCGGCATTGTGCCTTTTGAATTTTATTCCGATGCAATTTCTGTGTTTCATCGTCAATAAGAAGGTGCAAGGTATACAGTAAACCAGAAGTGAAGCTTCGGAATCTACAACTGGACTCACAGGAGAGGTTCAAATCATGGAAAGTGAGAGTGTCAGTCCTCTTGTACTTAAGTCGCCATTGTGCCTTTTGTATTAAATTCGGATGCAATTTCTGTGTTTCATCGTTAATAAGAAGGTCCAAGGTATACAGTAAACCTGAAGTGAAGCATCGGAATCCAAAACTGGTCTCACAGGAGAAGTTCAAATCATGGAAAGTGAGAGTGTCAGTCCTCTTGTACCAAAGTCGCCATTGTGCCTTTTGTATTAAATTCGGATGCAATTTCTGTGTTTCATCGTCAATAAGAATGTCCAAGGGATGCAGTAAACCTGAAGTGAAGCATCGGAATCTAAAACTGGACTCACAGGAGAGGTTCAAATCATAGAATGTGAGAGTGTCAGTCCTCTTGTAATGAAGTCGGCATTATGCCATTTGTATGAAATTCGGATGCAATTCCTGTGTTTCATCGTCAATAAGATGGTCCAAGGGATACAGTAAACCTGAAGTGAAGCTTCGGAATCTACAATTGGACTCACAGGAGAGGTTCAAATCATGGAAAGTGAGAGTGTCAGTCCTCTTGTACTTAAGTCGCCATTGTGCCTTTTGTATTAAATTCGGATGCAATTTCTGTGTTTCATCGTCAATAAGAAGGTCCAAGGTAAACAGTAAAAATGAAGTGAAGCATCGGAATATAAAACTGGTCTCACAGGAGAAGTTCAAATCATTGAAAGTGAGAGTGTCAGTCCTCTTGTACCTAATTCGCCTTTGTGCCTTTTGTATTAAATTCGGATGCAATTTCAGTGTTTTATCGTCAATAAGAAGGTCCAAGGGATACAGTTAACCTGAAGTGAAGCATCGGAATCTAAAACTGGACTCACAGGAGAGGTTCTAATCATAGAATGTGAGAGTGTCAGTCCTCTTACAAAGAAGTCGGCATTATCTACAACTGGACTCACAGGAGAGGTTCAAATCATAGAAAGTGAGAGTGTCAGTCCTCTTGTACTTAAGTCGCCATTGTGCCTGTTGTATTAAATTCGGATGCAATTTCTGTGTTTCATCGTCTATAAGAAGGTCCAAGGGATACAGTAAACCTGAAGTGAAGCATCGGAATGCAAAACTGGACTCACAGGAGATATTCAAATCATAGAAAGTTAGAGTGTCACTCCTCTTGTACATAAGTCGGTATTGGGCCTTTTGTATTAAATTCGGATGCAATTTCTGTGTTTCATTGTCAATATGAAGGTCCAAGGGATAGAGTATACCTTAAGGAAAGCATCAGAATCTAAAACTGGACCCACAGGAGAGGATCAAATCATAGAATGTGAGAGTGTCAGTCCTCTTGTAATGAAGTCAGCATTATGTCATTTGTATTAAAGTCGGATGCAATTTCTGTGTTTCATCGTCAATAAGAAGGTGCAAGGTATACAGTAAACCTGAAGTGTAGCATCGGAATCTAAAACTGGTCTCACAGGAGAGGTTCAAATCATGGAGAGTGAGAGTGTCAGTCCTCTTTTACTTAAGTCGCCATTGTGCCTTTTGTATTAAATTCGGATGCAATTTCTGTGTTTCATCGTCAATAAGAAGGTCCAAGGTATACAGTAAACCTGAAGTGAAGCATCGGAATCTAAAACTGGTCTCACAGGAGACGTTCAAGTCATGGAAAGTGAGAGTGTCAGTCCTCTAGTACCTAAGTCGCCATTGTGCCTTTTGTATTAAATTCAGATGCAATTTCTGTGTTTCATCGTCAATAAGAAGGTCCAAGGGATGCAGTAAACCTGAAGGGAAGCATCGGAATCTAAAACTGGACTCACAGGAGAGGTTCAAATCATAGAATGTGAGAGTGTCAGTCCTCTTGTAATGAAGTCGGCATTATGCCATTTGTATTAAATTCGGATGCAATTTCTGTGTTTCATCGTCAATAAGAAGGTCCAAGGGATAGAGTAAACCTGAAGTGAAGCATCGGAATGTAAAACTGGACTCACAGGAGATGTCCAAATCATAGAAACTTAGAGTGTTAGCCCTCTTGTACTTAAGTCGGCATTGTGCCTTTTGTATTAAATTCGGATGCAATTTCTGTGTTTCGTCGTCAATAAGAAGATCCAAGGTATACAGTAAACCTGAAGTGAAGCATCGGAATCTAATACTGGTCTCACAGGAGAAGTTCAAATCATGGAAAGTGAGAGTGTCAGTCCTCTTGTACCTAAGTCGCCATTGTGCCTTTTGTATCAAATTCGGATGCAATTTCTGTGTTTCATCGTCAATAAGAAGGTCCAAGGGATACAGTAAACCTGAAGTGAAGCATCGGAATCTAAAACTGGACTCACAGGAGAGGTTTATATCATAGAAAGTTAGAGTGTCAGTCCTCTTGTACTTAAGTCGGCATTGTGAGTTTTGAATTTAATTCTGATGCAATTTCTGTGTTCCATCGTCAATAAGAAGGTGCAAGGTATACAGTAAACATGAAGTGAAGAATCGGAATCTAAAACTGGACTCACAGGAGAGGTTCAAATCATAAAGAGTGAGAGTGTCAGTCCTCTTGTACTTAAGTCGGCATTGTGCCTTTTGTATTAAATTCGGATGCAATTTCTGTGTTTCATCGTCAATAAGAAGATCCAAGGTATACAGTAAACCTGAAGTGAAGCATCGGAATCTAAAACTGGTCACAGGAGAAGTTCAAATCATGGAAAGTGAGAGTGTCAGTCCTCTTGTACTTAAGTCGCCATTGTGCCTTTTGTATTAAATTCGGATGCAATTTCTGTGTTCCATCGTCAATAAGAAGATCCAAGGTATACAGTAAACCTGAAGTGAAGCATCGGAATCTAAAACTGGTCTCACAGGAGAAGTTCAAATCATGGAAAGTGAGAGTGTCAGTCCTCTTGTACCTAAGTCGCCATTGTGCCTTTTGAATTTAATTCCGATGCAATTTCTGTGTTCCATCGTCAATAAGAAGGTGCAAGGTATACAGTAAACATGAAGTGAAGAATCGGAATCTAAAACTGGACTCACAGGAGAGGTTCAAATCATAAAGAGTGAGAGTGTCAGTCCTCTTGTACTTAAGTCGGCATTGTGCAATTTTTATTAAATCGGATGCAATTTCTGTGTTTCATTGTCAATAAGAAGGTCCAAGGAATGCAGTAAACCTGTAGTGAAGCATCGGAATCTAAAACTGGACTCACAGGAGAGGTTCAAGTTATAGAAACTGAGAGTGTCAGTCCTCTTGTAACTAAGTCGGCATTATGCCATTTGTATATTCCTCGGATTCAATTTCTGTGTTTCATCGTCAATAAGAAGGTCCAAGGGATACAGTAAACCTGAAGTGAATATCGGAATGTAAAACTGGACTCACAGGAGTGTTTCAAATCGTAGAAAGTGAGAATGTCAGTCCTCTTGTATTTAAGTCGGCATTGTGCCTTTTGAATTTTATTCCGATGCAATTTCTGTGTTTCATCGTCAATAAGAAGGTGCAAGGTATACAGTAAACCAGAAGTGAAGCTTCGGAATCTACAACTGGACTCACAGGAGAGGTTCAAATCATGGAAAGTGAGAGTGTCAGTCCTCTTGTACTTAAGTCGCCATTGTGCCTTTTGTATTAAATTCGGATGCAATTTCTGTGTTTCATCGTCAATAAGAAGGTCCAAGGTATACAGTAAACCTGAAGTGAAGCATCGGAATCCAAAACTGGTCTCACAGGAGAAGTTCAAATCATGGAAAGTGAGAGTGTCAGTCCTCTTGTACCAAAGTCGCCATTGTGCCTTTTGTATTAAATTCGGATGCAATTTCTGTGTTTCATCGTCAATAAGAATGTCCAAGGGATACAGTAAACCTGAAGTGAAGCATCGGAATCTAAAACTGGACTCACAGGAGAGGTTCAAATCATAGAATGTGAGAGTGTCAGTCCTCTTGTAATGAAGTCGGCATTATGCCATTTGTATGAAATTCGGATGCAATTCCTGTGTTTCATCGTCAATAAGATGGTCCAAGGGATACAGTAAACCTGAAGTGAAGCTTCGGAATCTACAATTGGACTCACAGGAGAGGTTCAAATCATGGAAAGTGAGAGTGTCAGTCCTCTTGTACTTAAGTCGCCATTGTGCCTTTTGTATTAAATTCGGATGCAATTTCTGTGTTTCATCGTCAATAAGAAGGTCCAAGGTAAACAGTAAAAATGAAGTGAAGCATCGGAATATAAAACTGGTCTCACAGGAGAAGTTCAAATCATTGAAAGTGAGAGTGTCAGTCCTCTTGTACCTAATTCGCCTTTGTGCCTTTTGTATTAAATTCGGATGCAATTTCAGTGTTTTATCGTCAATAAGAAGGTCCATGGGATACAGTTAACCTGAAGTGAAGCATCGGAATCTAAAACTGGACTCACAGGAGAGGTTCTAATCATAGAATGTGAGAGTGTCAGTCCTCTTACAAAGAAGTCGGCATTATCTACAACTGGACTCACAGGAGAGGTTCAAATCATAGAAAGTGAGAGTGTCAGTCCTCTTGTACTTAAGTCGCCATTGTGCCTGTTGTATTAAATTCGGATGCAATTTCTGTGTTTCATCGTCTATAAGAAGGTCCAAGGGATACAGTAAACCTGAAGTGAAGCATCGGAATGCAAAACTGGACTCACAGGAGATATTCAAATCATAGAAAGTTAGAGTGTCACTCCTCTTGTACATAAGTCGGTATTGGGCCTTTTGTATTAAATTCGGATGCAATTTCTGTGTTTCATTGTCAATATGAAGGTCCAAGGGATAGAGTATACCTTAAGGAAAGCATCAGAATCTAAAACTGGACCCACAGGAGAGGATCAAATCATAGAATGTGAGAGTGTCAGTCCTCTTGTAATGAAGTCAGCATTATGTCATTTGTATTAAAGTCGGATGCAATTTCTGTGTTTCATCGTCAATAAGAAGGTGCAAGGTATACAGTAAACCTGAAGTGTAGCATCGGAATCTAAAACTGGTCTCACAGGAGAGGTTCAAATCATGGAGAGTGAGAGTGTCAGACCTCTTTTACTTAAGTCGCCATTGTGCCTTTTGTATTAAATTCGGATGCAATTTCTGTGTTTCATCGTCAATAAGAAGGTCCAAGGTATACAGTAAACCTGAAGTGAAGCATCGGAATCTAAAACTGGTCTCACAGGAGACGTTCAAGTCATGGAAAGTGAGAGTGTCAGTCCTCTAGTACCTAAGTCGCCATTGTGCCTTTTGTATTAAATTCAGATGCAATTTCTGTGTTTCATCGTCAATAAGAAGGTCCAAGGGATGCAGTAAACCTGAAGGGAAGCATCGGAATCTAAAACTGGACTCACAGGAGAGGTTCAAATCATAGAATGTGAGAGTGTCAGTCCTCTTGTAATGAAGTCGGCATTATGCCATTTGTATTAAATTCGGATGCAATTTCTGTGTTTCATCGTCAATAAGAAGGTCCAAGGGATAGAGTAAACCTGAAGTGAAGCATCGGAATGTAAAACTGGACTCACAGGAGAAGTCCAAATCATAGAAACTTAGAGTGTTATCCCTCTTGTACTTAAGTCGGCATTGTGCCTTTTGTATTAAATTCGGATGCAATTTCTGTGTTTCATCGTCAATAAGAAGATCCAAGGTATACAGTAAACCTGAAGTGAAGCATCGGAATCTAATACTGGTCTCACAGGAGAAGTTCAAATCATGGAAAGTGAGAGTGTCAGTCCTCTTGTACCTAAGTCGCCATTGTGCCTTTTGTATCAAATTCGGATGCAATTTCTGTGTTTCATCGTCAATAAGAAGGTCCAAGGGATACAGTAAACCTGAAGTGAAGCATCGGAATCTAAAACTGGACTCACAGGAGAGGTTTATATCATAGAAAGTTAGAGTGTCAGTCCTCTTGTACTTAAGTCGGCATTGTGAGTTTTGAATTTAATTCTGATGCAATTTCTGTGTTCCATCGTCAATAAGAAGGTGCAAGGTATACAGTAAACATGAAGTGAAGAATCGGAATCTAAAACTGGACTCACAGGAGAGGTTCAAATCATAAAGAGTGAGAGTGTCAGTCCTCTTGTACTTAAGTCGGCATTGTGCAATTTTTATTAAATCGGATGCAATTTCTGTGTTTCATTGTCAATAAGAAGGTCCAAGGAATACAGTAAACCTGTAGTGAAGAATCGGAATCTAAAACTGGACTCACAGGAGAGGTTCAAGTTATAGAAACTGAGAGTGTCAGTCCTCTTGTAACTAAGTCGGCATTATGCCATTTGTATATACTTCGGATTCAATTTCTGTCTTTCATCGTCAATAAGAAGGTCCAAGGGATACAGTAAACCTGAAGTGAATATCGGAATGTAAAACTGGACTCACAGGAGTGGTTCAAATCGTAGAAAGTGAGAATGTCTGTCCTCTTGTATTTAAGTCGGCATTGTGCCTTTTGAATTTTATTCCGATGCAATTTCTGTGTTTCATCGTCAATAAGAAGGTGCAAGGTATACAGTAAACCTGAAGTGAAGCTTCGGAATCTACAACTGGACTCACAGGAGAGGTTCAAATCATGGCAAGTGAGAGTGTCAGTCCTCTTGTACTTAAGTCGCCATTGTGCCTTTTGTATTAAATTCGGATGCAATTTCAGTGTTTCATCCTCAATGAAAAGGTCCAAGGTATACAGTAAACCTGAAGTAAAGCATCGGAATCTAAAACTGGTCTCACAGGAGAAGTTCAAATCATGGAAAGTGAGAGTGTCAGCCCTCTTGTACTTAAGTCGGCATTGTGTCTTTTGTATTAAATTCGGATGCAATTTCTGTGTTTCATCGTCAATAAGAAGGTCAAAGGGATACAGTAAACCTGTAGTGAAGCATCGGAATCTAAAACTGGACTCACAGGAGAGGTTCAAATCATAGAAAGTGAGAGTGTCAGTCCTGTTGTACTTAAGACGGCATTGTGCCATTTGTATTAAATTCGGATGCAATTTCTGTGTTTCATCGTCTATAAGAAGGTCCAAGGGATACAGTAAACCTGAAGTGAAGCATAGGAATCTAAAACTGGACTCACAGGAGAGGTTCAATTCATGGAAAGTGAGAGTGTCAGTCTTCTTGTGCTTAAGTCGCCATTGTGCCTTTTGTATTAAATTCGGATGCAATTTCTGTGTTTCATCGTCAATAAGAAGGTCCAAGGGATACAGTAAACCTGTAGTGAAGCATCGGAATCTAAAACAGGACTCACAGGAGATATTCAAATCATAGAAAGTTAGAGTGGCACTCCTCTTGTACTTAAGTCGGTATTGTGCCTGTTGTATTAAATTCGGATGCAATTTCTGTGTTTCATTGTCAATAAGAAAGTCCAAGGGATACAGTATACCTTAAGGGAAGCATCGGAATCTAAAACTGGACCCACAGGAGAGGATCAAATCATAGAATGTTAGAGTGTCAGTCCACTTTTCCTTAAGTCGGCATTGTGCCTTTTGTATTAAATTCGGATGCAATTTCTGTGTTTAATCGTCAATAAGAAGGTCCAAGGGAAACAGTAAACCTGAAGTGAAGCATCGGAATCTAAAACTGGACTCACAGGAGAGGTTCAAATCATAGAAAGTTAGAGTGTCAGTCTTCTTTTACTTATGTTGGCAATGTGCCTTTTGTATTAAATTCCGATGCAATTTCTGTGTTTCATCGTCAATAAGAAGGTGCAAGGTATACACTAAACCTGAAGTGAAGCATCGGAATCTGAAACTGGACTCACAGGAGAGGTTCAATTCATGGAAAGTGAGAGTGTCAGTCTTCATGTGCTTAAGTCGCCATTGTGCCTTTTGTATTAAATTCGGATGCAATTTCTGTGTTTCATCGTCAATAAGAAGGTCCAAGGAATACAGTAAACCTGAAGTGAAGCATCGGAATCTAAAAGTGGACTCACAGGTGAGGTTCAAATCATAGAAAGTTATAGTGTCACTCCTCTTGTACCTAAGTAGGTATTGTGACTTTGTATTAAATTCGGATGCAATTTCTGTGTTTCATCGTCAATAAGAACGTCCAAGGGATACAGTAAACCTGAAGTGAAGCATCGGAATCTAAAACTGAACTCACAGGAGAGGTTCAAATCATAGAAAATTAGAGTGTCACTTATCTTGTACTTAAGTCGGTATTGTGCCTTTTGTATTAATTTGCGATGCAATTTCTGTTTTTCATCGTCAATAAGAAGGTCCAAGGGATACAGTAAACCTGAAGTGAAGCATCGGAATCTAAAACTGGACTCACAGGAGAGGTTCATATCATAGAAAGTTAGAGTGCCAGTCCTCTTGTGCTTAAGTCGGCATTGTGCCTTTTGAATTTAATTCCGATGCAATATCTGTGTTCCATCGTCAATAAGAAGGTGCAAGGTATACAGTAAATATGAAGTGAATCATCGGAATCTAAAACTGGACTCACAGGAGAGGTTCAAATCATAGAAAATGAGAGTGTCAGTCCTCTTGTACTTAAGTCGGCTTTGTGCATTTTGTATTAAATCGGATGCAATTTCTGTGTTTCATCGTCAATAAGAAGGTCCAAGGAATACAGTAAACATGTAGTGAAGCATCGGAATCTAAAATTGGACTCACAGGAGAGGTTGAAGTTATAGAAACTGAGAGTGTCAGTCCTCTTGTAATTAAGTCGGCATTATGCCATTTGTATATACTTCGGATTCAATTTCTGTGTTTCATCGTCAATAAGAAGGTCCAAGGGATACAGTAAACCTGAAGTGAAGCATCGGAATGTAAAACTGGACTCACAGGAGTGGTTCAAATCATAGAAAGTGAGAATGTCAGTCCTCTTGTACTTAAGTCGGCATTGTGCCTTTTGAATTTTTTTCCGATGCAATTTCTGTGTTTCATCGTCAATAAGAGGGTGCAAGCTATACAGTAAACCTGAAGTGAAGTTTCGGAAACTACAACTGGACTCACAGGAGAGGTTCAAATCATGGAAAGTGAGAGTGTCAGTCCTCTTGTACTTAAGTTGCCATTGTGCCTTTTGTATTAAATTCGGATGCAATTTCTGTGTTTCATCGTCAATAAGAAGGTCCAAGGGATACAGTAAACCTGAAGTGAAGCATCGGATCTAAAACTGGACTCACAGGAGCGGTTCAAATAATAGAAAGTGAGGGTGTCAGTCCTCTTGTACTTAAGACGGTATTGTGCCATATGTATTAAATTCGGCTGCAATTTCTGGGTTTCATCGTCATTAAGAAAGTCCAAGGGATACAGAAAACCTGAAGTGAAGCATCAGAATCTAAAACTGGACTCACAGGAGAGGTTCAAATCATAGAATGAGAGAGTGTCATTCCTCTTGTAATCAAGTCGGCATTATGCCATTTGTATTAAATTCGGATGCAATTTCTGTGTTTCATGGTCAATAAGAAGGTGCAAGGTATACAGTAAACCTGAAGTGAAGCAGCGGAATCTAAAACTGGACCCACAGGAGAAGTTCAAATCATAGAAAGTTAGAGACTCACTCCTCTTGTACTTGAGACGGTATTGTGCCTTTTGTATTAAATTCGGATGCTATTTCTGTGTTTCATCGTCAATAAGAAGGTCAAAGGGATACAGTAAACCTGAAGTGAAGCATCGGAATCTAAAACTGGACTCAAAATAGAGGTTCAAATCATAGAAAGTTGGAGTGTCAGTCCTCTTGTACTTAAGTCGGCATTGTGCATTTTGAATTTAATTCCGATGCAATTTCTGTGTCTGATCGTCAACAACAAGGTGCAAGGTATACAGTCAACCTGAAGTCAAGCATCGGAATCTGAAACTGGACTCACAGGAGAGGTTCAAATTATAGAAAGTGAGAGTGTCAGTCCTCTTTTACTTAAGACGGCATTGCGCCATTTGTATCAAATTCGGATGCAATTTCTATGTTTCATCGTCAATAAGAAGGTCCAAAGGATACAGCAAACCTGAAGTGAAGTATCGGAATCTAAAACTGGACTCACAGGAGAGGTTCAAATCATAGAAAGTGAGAGTGTCAGTCCTCTTGTACTGAAGTCGGTATTGTGCCATTTGTATTAAGTTCCGATGCAATTTCTGTGTCTCATCGTCAATAAGAAGCTGCAAGGTATACAGTAAACCTAAAGTGAAGCATCGGAATCTAAAACTGGACTCACAGGAAAGGTTCAAATCATAGAAAGTGAGAGAGTCAGTCCTCTTGTACTTAAGTCGGCATTGTGCCATTTGTATTAAATTCAGATGCAATTTCTGTGTTTCATCGTCAATAAGAAGGTCAAAGGGATACAGTAAACCTGAAGTGAAGCATCGGAATCTAAAACTGGACTCACAGGAGAGGTTCAAATTCTAGAAACTGAGAGTGTCAGACCTCTTGTAATTAACTCGACATTATGCCATTTGTATTAAATTCGGATGCAATTTCTGTGTTTCATCGTCAATAAGAAGGTGCAAGGTATACAGTAAAAATGAAGTGAAGCATCGGAATCTAAAACTGGACTCACAGGAGAGGTTCAAATCATAGAATGTTAGACTGTCAGCCGTCTTGTACTTAAGTCGGCATTGTGCCTTTTGTATTAAATTCGGATGCAATTTCTGTGTTTAATCGTCAATAAGAAGGTCCAAGGGATACAGTAAACCTGAAGTGAAGCATCGGAATCTAAAACTGGACTCACAGAAGAGGTTCAAATCATGGAAAGTGAGAGTGTCAGTCTTCTTGTGCTTAAGTCGCCATCGTGCCTTTTGTATTAAATTCGGATCCAATTTCTGTGTTTCATCGTCAATAACAAGGTCCAAGGGATACAGTAAACCTGAAGTGAAGCATCGGAATCTAAAACTGGACTCACAGGAGAGGTTCAAATCATAGAAAGTGAGAGTGTCAGTCCTCTTGTACTTAAGTCGGCATTGCGCCATTTGTATTAAATTCGGATGCAATTTCTGTGTTTCATCGTCAATAAGAAGGTCCAAGGGATACAGTAAACCTGAAGTGAAGTATCGGAATCTAAAACTGGACTCACAGGAGAGGTTCAAATCATAGAAAGTGAGAGTGACAGTCCTCTTGTACTCAAGTCGGCATTGTGCCATTTGTATTAAATTCCGATGCAATTTCTGTGTCTCGTCGTCAATACGAAGCTGCAAGGTATACAGTAAACCTAAAGTGAAGCATCGGAAACTAAAACTGGACTCACAGGAGAGGTTCAAATCACAGAAAGTGAGAGTGTCAGTCCTCTTGTACCTAAGTCGGCATTGTGCCATTTGTATTAAATTCGGATGCAATTTCTGTGTTTCATTGTCAATACGAAGGTCAAAGGGATACAGTAAACCTGAAGTGAAGCATCGGAATCTAAAACTGGTCTCACAGGAGAGGTTCAAATTATAGAAAGTGACAGTGTCAGACCTCTTGTAATTAAGTCGACATTATGCCATTTGTATTAAATTCGAATGCAATTTCTGTGTTTCATCGTCAATAAGAAGGTGCAAGGTATACAGTAAAAATGAAGTGAAGCATCGGAATCTAAAACTGGACTCACAGGAGAGGTTCAAATCATAGAAAGTTAGACTGTCAGCCGTCTTGTACTTAAGTCGGCATTGTGCCTTTTGTATTAAATTCGGATGCAAACTCTGTGTTTCATCGTCAATAAGAAAGTCCAAGGGATACAGTAAACCTGTAGTGAAGCATCGGAATCTGAAACTGGACTCACAGGAGGGGTTCAAATCATAGAAAGTGAGAGTGTCAGTCCTCTTATACTTAAGACAGCATTGTGCCATTTGTATTAAATTCGGTTGCAATTTCTGTGTTTCATCGTCAATAAGAAGGTCCAAGGGATGCAGTATACCTTAAGGGAAGCATCGGAATATAAAACTGGACCCACAGGAGAGGATCAAATGATAGTATGTTAGAGTGTCAGTCCTCTTTTACTTAAGTCGGCATTGTGCCTTTTGTATTAAATTCGGATGCAATTTCTGTGTTTAATCGTCAATAAGAAGGTCCAAGGGATACAGTAAACCTGAAGTGAAGCATCGGAATCTAAAACTGGACTCACAGAAAAGGTTCAAATCATGGAAAGTGAGAGTGTCAGTCTTCTTGTGCTTAAGTCGCCATTGTGCCTTTTGTATTAAATTCGGATCCAATTTCTGTGTTTCATCGTCAATAACAAGGTCCAAGGGATACAGTAAACCTGAAGTGAAGCATCGGAATCTAAAACTGGACTCACAGGAGAGGTTCAAATCATAGAAAGTTAGACTGTCAGCCGTCTTGTACTTAAGTCGGCATTGTGCCTTTTGTATTAAATTCGGATGCAAACTCTGTGTTTCATCGTCAATAAGAAGGTCCAAGGGATACAGTAAACCTGTAGTGAAGCATCGGAATCTAAAAGTGGACTCACAGGAGGGGTCCGAATCATAGAAAATGAGAGTGTCAGTCCTCTTATACTTAAGACGGCATTGTGCCATTTGTATTAAATTCGGTTGCAATTTCTGTGTTTCATCGTCAATAAGAAGGTCCAAGGGATACAGTATAAGTTAAGGGAAGCATCGGAATATAAAACTGGACCCACAGGGGAGGATCAAATCATAGAATGTTAGAGTGTCAGTCCTCTTTTACTTAAGTCGGCATTGTGCCTTTTGTATTAAATTCGGATGCAATTTCTGTGTTTAATCGTCAATAAGAAGGTCCAAGGGATACAGTAAACCTGAAGTGAAGCATCGGAATCTAAAACTGGACTCACAGGAGGGGTTCAAATCATAGAAAGATAGAGTGTCAGTCCTCTTTTACTTAAGTCGGCATTGTGCCTTTTGTATTAAATTCCGATGCAATTTCTGTGTTTCATCGTCAATAAGAAGGTCCAAGGGATACAGTAAACCTGAAGTGAAGCATCGGAATCTAAAACAGGATTCAAAATAGAGGTTCAGAACATAGAAAGTTGGAGTGTCAGTCCTCTTGTACTTAAGTCGGCATTGTGCATTTTGAATTTAATTCCGATGCAATTTCTGTGTCTCATCGTCAACAAAAAGGTGCAAGGTATACAGTAAACCTGAAGTCAAGCATCGGAATCTAAAACTGGACTCACAGGAGAGGTTCAAATCATAGAAAGTGAGAGTGTCAGTCCTCTTGTACTTAAGTCGGCATTGCGCCATTTGTATTAAATTCGGATGCAATTTCTGTGTTTCATCGTCAATAAGAAGGTCCAAGGGATACAGTAAACCTGAAGTGAAGTATCGGAATCTAAAACTGGACTCACAGGAGAGGTTCAAATCATAGAAAGTGAGAGTGACAGTCCTCTTGTACTCAAGTCGGCATTGTGCCATTTGTATTAAATTCCGATGCAATTTCTGTGTCTCGTCGTCAATACGAAGCTGCAAGGTATACAGTAAACCTAAAGTGAAGCATCGGAAACTAAAACTGGACTCACAGGAGAGGTTCAAATCACAGAAAGTGAGAGTGTCAGTCCTCTTGTACCTAAGTCGGCATTGTGCCATTTGTATTAAATTCGGATGCAATTTCTGTGTTTCATTGTCAATACGAAGGTTCAAAGGGATACAGTAAACCTGAAGTGAAGCATCGGAATCTAAAACTGGACTCACAGGAGAGGTTCAAATTATAGAAAGTGACAGTGTCAGACCTCTTGTAATTAAGTCGACATTATGCCATTTGTATTAAATTCGAATGCAATTTCTGGTGTTTTCAATCGTCATTAAGAAGGTGCAAGGTATACAGTAAAAATGAAGTGAAGCATCGGAATCTAAAACTGGACTCACAGGAGAGGTTCAAATCATAGAAAGTTAGACTGTCAGCCGTCTTGTACTTAAGTCGGCATTGTGCCTTTTGTATTAAATTCGGATGCAAACTCTGTGTTTCATCGTCAATAAGAATGTCCAAGGGATACAGTAAACCTGTAGTGAAGCATCGGAATCTGAAACTGGACTCACAGGAGGGGTTCAAATCATAGAAAGTGAGAGTGTCAGTCCTCTTATACTTAAGACAGCATTGTGCCATTTGTATTAAATTCGGTTGCAATTTCTGTGTTTCATCGTCAATAAGAAGGTCCAAGGGATACAGTATACCTTAAGGGAAGCATCGGAATATAAAACTGGACCCACAGGAGAGGATCAAATGATAGTATGTTAGAGTGTCAGTCCTCTTTTACTTAAGTCGGCATTGTGCCTTTTGTATTAAATTCGGATGCAATTTCTGTGTTTAATCGTCAATACGAAGGTCCAAGGATACAGTAAACCTGAAGTGAAGCATCGGAATCTAAAACTGGACTCACAGAAGAGGTTCAAATCATGGAAAGTGAGAGTGTCAGTCTTCTTGTGCTTAAGTCGCCATTGTGCCTTTTGTATTAAATTCGGATCCAATTTCTGTGTTTCATCGTCAATAACAAGGTCCAAGGGATACAGTAAACCTGAAGTGAAGCATCGGAATCTAAAACTGGACTCACAGGAGAGGTTCAAATCATAGAAAGTTAGACTGTCAGCCGTCTTGTACTTAAGTCGGCATTGTGCCTTTTGTATTAAATTCGGATGCAAACTCTGTGTTTCATCGTCAATAAGAAGGTCCAAGGGATACAGTAAACCTGTAGTGAAGCATCGGAATCTAAAAGTGGACTCACAGGAGGGGTCCAAATCATAGAAAATGAGAGTGTCAGTCCTCTTATACTTAAGACGGCATTGTGCCATTTGTATTAAATTCGGTTGCAATTTCTGTGTTCATCGTCAATAAGAAGGTCCAAGGGATACAGTATAAGTTAAGGGAAGCATCGGAATATAAAACTGGACCCACAGGGGAGGATCAAATCATAGAATGTTAGAGTGTCAGTCCTCTTTTACTTAAGTCGGCATTGTGCCTTTTGTATTAAATTCGGATGCAATTTCTGTGTTTAATCGTCAATAAGAAGGTCCAAGGGATACAGTAAACCTGAAGTGAAGCATCGGAATCTAAAACTGGACTCACAGGAGGGGTTCAAATCATAGAAAGATGGAGTGTCAGTCCTCTTTTACTTAAGTCGGCATTGTGCCTTTTGTATTAAATTCCGATGCAATTTCTGTGTTTCATCGTCAATAAGAAGGTCCAAGGGATACAGTAAACCTGAAGTGAAGCAT
The DNA here is from genome assembly GCF_021461385.2 of Schistocerca piceifrons. Lineage (NCBI taxonomy): Eukaryota > Metazoa > Arthropoda > Insecta > Orthoptera > Acrididae > Schistocerca > Schistocerca piceifrons. Next base: position 23,873 of record NW_025728416.1, read on the forward strand.
CGGAATCTAAAAAAGGATTCAAAATAGAGGTTCAGAACATAGAAAGTTGGAGTGTCAGTCCTCTTGTACTTAAGTCGGCATTGTGCATTTTGAATTTAATTCCGATGCAATTTCTGTGTCTCATCGTCAACAACACGGTGCAAGGTATACAGTAAACCTGAAGTCAAGCATCGGAATCTAAAACTGGACTCACAGGAGAGGTTCAAATCATAGAAAGTGAGAGTGTCAGCCCTCTTGTACTTAAGTCGGCATTGCGCATTTGTATTAAATTCGGATGCAATTTCTGTGTTTCATCGTCAAAAAGAAGGTCCAAGGGATACAGTAAACCTGAAGTGAAGTATCGGAATCTAAAACTGGACTCACAGGAGAGGTTCAAATCATAGAAAGTGAGAGTGACAGTTCTCTTGTACTCAAGTCGGCATTGTGCCATTTGTATTAAATTCCGATGCAATTTCCTGTGTCTCGTCGTCAATACGAAGCTGCAAGGTATACAGTAAACCTAAAGTGAAGCATCGGAAACTAAAACTGGACTCACAGGAGAGGTTCAAATCACAGAAAGTGAGAGTGTCAGTCCTCTTGTACCTAAGTCGGCATTGTGCCATTTGTATTAAATTCGGATGCAATTTCTGTGTTTCATTGTCAATACGAAGGTCAAAGGGATACAGTAAACCTGAAGTGAAGCATTGGAATCTAAAACTGGACTCCACAGGAGAGGTTCAAATTATAGAAAGTGACAGTGTCAGACCTCTTGTAATTAAAGTCGACATTATGCCATTTGTATTAAATTCGAATGCAATTTCTGTGTTTCATCGTCAATAAGAAGGTGCAAGGTATACAGTAAAAATGAAGTGAAGCATCGGAATCTAAAACTGGACTCACAGGAGAGGTTCAAATCATAGAAAGTTAGACTGTCAGCCGTCTTGTACTTAAGTCGGCATTGTGCCTTTTGTATTAAATTCGGATGCATACTCTGTGTTTCATCGTCAATAAGAAAGTCCAAGGGATACAGTAAACCTGTAGTGAAGCATCGGAATCTGAAACTGGACTCACAGGAGGGGTTCAAATCATAGAAAGTGAGAGTGTCAGTCCTCTTATACTTAAGACAGCATTGTGCCCTTTGTATTAAATTCGGATGCAATTTCTGTATTTCATCGTCAATAAGAAGGTCCAAGGGATAGTTAAGGGAAGCATCGGAATATAAAACTGGACCCACAGGGGAGGATCAAATCATAGAATGTTAGAGTGTCAGTCCTCTTTTACTTAAGTCGGCATTGTGCCTTTTGTATTAAATTCGGATGCAATTTCTGTGTTTAATCGTCAATAAGAAGGTCCAAGGGATACAGTAAACCTGAAGTGAAGCATCGGAATCTAAAACTGGACTCACAGGAGGGGTTCAAATCATAGAAAGTTAGAGTGTCAGTCCTCTTTTACTTAAGTCGGCATTGTGCCTTTTGTATTAAATTCCGATGCAATTTCTGTGTTTCATCGTCAATAAGAAGGTCCAAGGGATACAGTAAACCTGAAGTGAAGCATCGGAATCTAAAACAGGATTCAAAATAGAGGTTCAGAACATAGGAAGTTGGAGTGTCAGTCCTCTTGTACTTAAGTCGGCATTGTGCATTTTGAATTTAATTCCGATGCAATTTCTGTGTCTCATCGTCAACAACAAGGTGCAAGGTATACAGTAAACCTGAAGTCAAGCATCGGAATCTAAAACTGGGACTCACAGGAGAGGTTCAAATCATAGAAAGTGAGAGTGTCAGTCCTCTTGTACTTAAGTCGGCATTGCGCCATTTGTATTAAATTCGGATGCAATTTCTGTGTTTCATCGTCAATAAGAAGGTCCAAGGGATACAGTAAACCTGAAGTGAAGTATCGGAATCTAAAACTGGACTCACAGGAGAGGTTCAAATCATAGAAAGTGAGAGTGACAGTCCTCTTGTACTCAAGTCGGCATTGTGCCATTTGTATTAAATTCCGATGCAATTTCTGTGTCTCGTCGTCAATACGAAGCTGCAAGGTATACAGTAAACCTAAAGTGAAGCATCGGAAACTAAAACTGGACTCACTGGAGAGGTTCAAATCACAGAAGTGAGAGTGTCAGTCCTCTTGTACCTAAGTCGGCATTGTGCCATTTGTATTAAATTCGGATGCAATTTCTGTGTTTCATTGTCAATACGAAGGTCAAAGGGATACAGTAAACCTGAAGTGAAGCATCGGAATCTAAAACTGGACTCACAGGAGAGGTTCAAATTATAGAAAGTGACAGTGTCAGACCTCTTGTAATTAAGTCGACATTATGCCATTTGTATTAAATTCGAATGCAATTTCTGTGTTTCATCGTCAATAAGAAGGTGCAAGGTATACAGTAAAAATGAAGTGAAGCATCGGAATCTAAAACTGGACTCACAGGAGGGGTTCAAATCATAGAAAGTTAGAGTGTCAGTCTCTTTTACTTAAGTCGGCATTGTGCCTTTTGTATTAAAATCCGATGCAATTTCTGTGTTTCATCGTCAATAAGAAGGTCCAAGGATACAGTAAACCTGAAGTGAAGCATCGGAATCTAAAACAGGATTCAAAATAGAGTTCAGAACATAGAAAGTTGTAGTGTCAGTCCTCTTGTACTTAAGTCGGCATTGTGCCTTTTGTATTAAATTCGGATGCAAACTCTGTGTTTCATCGTCAATAAGAATGTCCAAGGGATACAGTAAACCTGTAGTGAAGCATCGGAATCTGAAACTGGACTCACAGGAGGGGTTCAAATCATAGAAAGTGAGAGTGTCAGTCCTCTTATACTTAAGACAGCATTGTGCCATTTGTATTAAATTCGGTTGCAATTTCTGTGTTTCATCGTCAATAAGAAGGTCCAAGGGATACAGTATACCTTAAGGGAAGCATCGGAATATAAAACTGGACCCACAGGAGAGGATCAAATGATAGTATGTTAGAGTGTCAGTCCTCTTTTACTTAAGTCGGCATTGTGCATTTGTATTAAATTCGGATGCAATTTCTGTGTTTAATCGTCAATAAGAAGGTCCAAGGGATACAGTAAACCTGAAGTGAAGCATCGGAATCTAAAACTGGACTCACAGAAGAGGTTCAAATCATGGAAAGTGAGAGTGTCAGTCTTCTTGTGCTTAAGTCGCCATTGTGCCTTTTGTATTAATTCGGATCCAATTTCTGTGTTTCATCGTCAATAACAAGGTCCAAGGGATACAGTAAACCTGAAGTGAAGCACCGGAATCTAAAACTGGACTCACAGGAGAGGTTCAAATCATAGAAAGTTAGACTCGTCAGCCGTCTTGTACTTAAGTCGGCATTGTGCCTTTTGTATTAAATTCGGATGCAAACTCTGTGTTTCATCGTCAATAAGAAGGTCCAAGGATACAGTAAACCTGTAGTGAAGCATCGGAATCTAAAAGTGGACTCACAGGAGGGGTCCAAATCATAGAAAATGAGAGTGTCAGTCCTCTTATACTTAAGACGGCATTGTGCAATTTGTATTAAATTCGGTTGCAATTTCTGTGTTTCATCGTCAATAAGAAGGTCCAAGGGATACAGTACAAGTTAAGGGAAGCATCGGAATATAAAACTGGACCCACAGGGGAGGATCAAATCATAGAATGTTAGAGTGTCAGTCCTCTTTTACTTAAGTCGGCATTGTGCCTTTTGTATTAAATTCGGATGCAATTTCTGTGTTTAATCGTCAATAAGAAGGTCCAAGGGATACAGTAAACCTGAAGTGAAGCATCGGAATCTAAAACTGGACTCACAGGAGGGGTTCAAATCATAGAAAGATAGAGTGTCAGTCCTCTTTTACTTAAGTCGGCATTGTGCCTTTTGTATTAAATTCCGATGCAATTTCTGTGTTTCATCGTCAATAAGAAGGTCCAAGGGATACAGTAAACCTGAAGTGAAGCATCGGAATCTAAAAAAGGATTCAAAATAGAGGTTCAGAACATAGAAAGTTGGAGTGTCAGTCCTCTTGTACTTAAGTCGGCATTGTGCATTTTGAATTTAATTCCGATGCAATTTCTGTGTCTCATCGTCAACAACACGGTGCAAGGTATACAGTAAACCTGAAGTCAAGCATCGGAATCTAAAACTGGACTCACAGGAGAGGTTCAAATCATAGAAAGTGAGAGTGTCAGTCCTCTTGTACCTAAGTCGGCATTGTGCCATTTGTATTAAATTCGGATGCAATTTCTGTGTTTCATTGTCAATACGAAGGTCAAAGGGATACAGTAAACCTGAAGTGAAGCATCGGAATCTAAAACTGGACTCACAGGAGAGGTTCAAATTATAGAAAGTGACAGTGTCAGACCTCTTGTAATTAAGTCGACATTATGCCATTTGTATTAAATTCGAATGCAATTTCTGTGTTTCATCGTCAATAAGAAGGTGCAAGGTATACAGTAAAAATGAAGTGAAGCATCGGAATCTAAAACTGGACTCACAGGAGAGGTTCAAATCATAGAAAGTTAGACTGTCAGCCGTCTTGTACTTAAGTCGGCATTGTGCCTTTTGTATTAAATTCGGATGCAAACTCTGTGTTTCATCGTCAATAAGAAAGTCCAAGGGATACAGTAAACCTGTAGTGAAGCATCGGAATCTGAAACTGGACTCACAGGAGGGGTTCAAATCATAGAAAGTGAGAGTGTCAGTCCTCTTATACTTAAGACAGCATTGTGCCATTTGTATTAAATTCGGATGCAATTTCTGTATTTCATCGTCAATAAGAAGGTCCAAGGGATACAGTATAAGTTAAGGGAAGCATCGGAATATAAAACTGGACCCACAGGGGAGGATCAAATCATAGAATGTTAGAGTGTCAGTCCTCTTTTACTTAAGTCGGCATTGTGCCTTTTGTATTAAATTCGGATGCAATTTCTGTGTTTAATCGTCAATAAGAAGGTCCAAAGGATACAGTAAACCTGAAGTGAAGCATCGGAATCTAAAACTGGACTCACAGGAGGGGTTCAAATCATAGAAAGTTAGAGTGTCAGTCCTCTTTTACTTAAGTCGGCATTGTGCCTTTTGTATTAAATTCCGATGCAATTTCTGTGTTTCATCGTCAATAAGAAGGTCCAAGGGATACAGTAAACCTGAAGTGAAGCATCGGAATCTAAAACGGATTCAAAATAGAGGTTCAGAACATAGGAAGTTGGAGTGTCAGTTCCTCTTGTACTTAAGTCGGCATTGTGCATTTTGAATTTAATTCCGATGCAATTTCTGTGTCTCATCGTCAACAACAAGGTGCAAGGTATACAGTAAACCTGAAGTCAAGCATCGGAATCTAAAAACTGGACTCACAGGAGAGGTTCAAATCATAGAAAATTGAGAGTGTCAGTCCTCTTGTACTTAAGTCGGCATTGCGCATTTGTATTAAATTCGGATGCAATTTCTGTGTTTCATCGTCAATAAGAAGGTCCAAGGATACAGTAAACCTGAAGTGAAGTATCGGAATCTAAAACTGGACTCACAGGAGAGGTTCAAATCATAGAAAGTGAGAGTGACAGTCCCTCTTGTACTCAAGTCGGCATTGTGCCATTTGTATTAAATTCGATGCAATTTCTGTGTCTCGTCGTCAATACGAAGCTGCAAGGTATACAGTAAACCTAAAGTGAAGCATCGGAAACTAAAACTGGACTCACAGGAGAGGTTCAAATCACAGAAAGTGAGAGTGTCAGTCCTCTTGTACCTAAGTCGGCATTGTGCCATTTGTATTAAATTCGGATGCAATTTCTGTGTTTCATTGTCAATACGAAGGTCAAAGGGATACAGTAAACCTGAAGTGAAGCATCGGAATCTAAAACTGGACTCACAGGAGAGGTTCAAATTATAGAAAGTGACAGTGTCAGACCTCTTGTAATTAAGTCGACATTATGCCATTTGTATTAAATTCGAATGCAATTTCTGTGTTTCATCGTCAATAAGAAGGTGCAAGGTATACAGCAAAAATGAAGTGAAGCATCGGAATCTAAAACTGGACTCACAGGAGGGGTTCAAATCATAGAAAGTTAGAGTGTCAGTCCTCTTTTACTTAAGTCGGCATTGTGCCTTTTGTATTAAATTCCGATGCAATTTCTGTGTTTCATCGTCAATAAGAAGGTCCAAGGGATACAGTAAACCTGAAGTGAAGCATCGGAATCTAAAACAGGATTCAAAATAGAGGTTCAGAACATAGAAAGTTGGAGTGTCAGTCCTCTTGTACTTAAGTCGGCATTGTGCATTTTGAATTTAATTCCGATGCAATTTCTGTGTCTCATCGTCAACAACAAGGCGCAAGGTATACAGTAAACCTGAAGTCAAGCATCGGAATCTAAAACTGGACTCACAGGAGAGGTTCAAATCATAGAAAGTGAGAGTGTCAGTCCTCTTGTACTTAAGTCGGCATTGCGCCATTTGTATTAAATTCGGATGCAATTTCTGTGTTTCATCGTCAATAAGAAGGTCCAAGGGATACAGTAAACCTGAAGTGAAGTATCGGAATCTAAAACTGGACTCACAGGAGAGGTTCAAATCATAGAAAGTGAGAGTGACAGTCCTCTTGTACTCAAGTCGGCATTGTGCCATTTGTATTAAATTCCGATGCAATTTCTGTGTCTCGTCGTCAATACGAAGCTGCAAGGTATACAGTAAACCTAAAGTGAAGCATCGGAAACTAAAACTGGACTCACAGGAGAGGTTCAAATCACAGAAAGTGAGAGTGTCAGTCCTCTTGTACCTAAGTCGGCATTGTGCCATTTGTATTAAATTCGGATGCAATTTCTGTGTTTCATTGTCAATACGAAGGTCAAAGGGATACAGTAAACCTGAAGTGAAGCATCGGAATCTAAAACTGGACTCACAGGAGAGGTTCAAATTATAGAAAGTGACAGTGTCAGACCTCTTGTAATTAAGTCGACATTATGACATTTGTATTAAATTCGAATGCAATTTCTGTGTTTCATCGTCAATAAGAAGGTGCAAGGTATACAGTAAAAATGAAGTGAAGCATCGGAATCTAAAACTGGACTCACAGGAGAGGTTCAAATCATAGAAAGTTAGACTGTCAGCCGTCTTGTACTTAAGTCGGCATTGTGCCTTTTGTATTAAATTCGGATGCAAACTCTGTGTTTCATCGTCAATAAGAATGTCCAAGGGATACAGTAAACCTGTAGTGAAGCATCGGAATCTGAAACTGGACTCACAGGAGGGGTTCAAATCATAGAAAGTGAGAGTGTCAGTCCTCTTATACTTAAGACAGCATTGTGCCATTTGTATTAAATTCGGTTGCAATTTCTGTGTTTCATCGTCAATAAGAAGGTCCAAGGGATACAGTATACCTTAAGGGAAGCATCGGAATATAAAACTGGACCCACAGGAGAGGATCAAATGATAGTATGTTAGAGTGTCAGTCCTCTTTTACTTAAGTCGGCATTGTGCATTTGTATTAAATTCGGATGCCAATTTCTGTGTTTAATCGTCAATAAGAAGGTCCAAGGGATACAGTAAACCTGAAGTGAAGCATCGGAATCTAAAACTGGACTCACAGAAGAGGTTCAAATCATGGAAAGTGAGAGTGTCAGTTCTTCTTGTGCTTAAGTCGCCATTGTGCCTTTTGTATTAAATTCGGATCCAATTTCTGTGTTTCATCGTCAATAACAAGGTCCAAGGGATACAGTAAACCTGAAGTGAAGCATCGGAATCTAAAACTGGACTCACAGGAGAGGTTCAAATCATAGAAAGTTAGACTGTCAGCCGTCTTGTACTTAAGTCGGCATTGTGCCTTTTGTATTAAATTCGGATGCAAACTCTGTGTTTCATCGTCAATAAGAAGGTCCAAGGGATACAGTAAACCTGTAGTGAAGCATCGGAATCTAAAAGTGGACTGACAGGAGGGGTCCAAATCATAGAAAATGAGAGTGTCAAGTCCTCTTATACTTAAGACGGCATTGTGCCATTTGTATTAAATTCGGTTGCAATTTCTGTGTTTCATCGTCAATAAGAAGGTCCAAGGGATACAGTATAAGTTAAGGGAAGCATCGGAATATAAAACTGGACCCACAGGGGAGGATCAAATCATAGAATGTTAGAGTGTCAGTCCTCTTTTACTTAAGTCGGCATTGTGCCTTTTGTATTAAATTCGGATGCAGTTTCTGTGTTTAATCGTCAATAAGAAGGTCCAAGGGATACAGTAAACCTGAAGTGAAGCATCGGAATCTAAAACTGGACTCACAGGAGGGGTTCAAATCATAGAAAGATAGAGTGTCAGTCCTCTTTTACTTAAGTCGGCATTGTGCCTTTTGTATTAAATTCCGATGCAATTTCTGTGTTTCATCGTCATAAGAAGGTCCAAGGGATACAGTAAACCTGAAGTGAAGCATCGGAATCTAAAAAAGGATTCAAAATAGAGGTTCAGAACATAGAAAGTTGGAGTGTCAGTCCTCTTGTACTTAAGTCGGCATTGTGCATTTTGAATTTAATTCCGATGCAATTTCTGTGTCTCATCGTCAACAACACGGTGCAAGGTATACAGTAAACCTGAAGTCAAGCATCGGAATCTAAAACTGGACTCACAGGAGAGGTTCAAATCATAGAAAGTGAGAGTGTCAGTCCTCTTGTACTTAAGTCGGCATTGCGCCATTTGTATAAATTCGGATGCAATTTCTGTGTTTCATCGTCAATAAGAAGGTCCAAGGGATACAGTAAACCTGAAGTGAAGTATCGGAATCTAAAACTGGACTCACAGGAGAGGTTCAAATCATAGAAAGTGAGAGTGACAGTTCTCTTGTACTCAAGTCGGCATTGTGCCATTTGTATTAAATTCCGATGCAATTTCTGTGTCTCGTCGTCAATACGAAGCTGCAAGGTATACAGTAAACCTAAAGTGAAGCATCGGAAACTAAAACTGGACTCACAGGAGAGGTTCAAATCACAGAAAGTGAGAGTGTCAGTCCTCTTGTACCTAAGTCGGCATTGTGCCATTTGTATTAAATTCGGATGCAATTTCTGTGTTTCATTGTCAATACGAAGGTCAAAGGGATACAGTAAACCTGAAGTGAAGCATCGGAATCTAAAACTGGACTCACAGGAGAGGTTCAAATTATAGAAAGTGACAGTGTCAGACCTCTTGTAATTAAGTCGACATTATGCCATTTGTATTAAATTCGAATGCAATTTCTGTGTTTCATCGTCAATAAGAAGGTGCAAGGTATACAGTAAAAATGAAGTGAAGCATCGGAATCTAAAACTGGACTCACAGGAGAGGTTCAAATCATAGAAAGTTTAGGACTGTCAGCCGTCTTGTACTTAAGTCGGCATTGTGCCTTTTGTATTAAATTCGGATGCAAACTCTGTGTTTCATCGTCAATAAGAAAGTCCAAGGGATACAGTAAACCTGTAGTGAAGCATCGGAATCTGAAACTGACTCACAGGAGGGGTTCAAATCATAGAAAGTGAGAGTGTCAGTCCTCTTATACTTAAGACAGCATTGTGCCATTTGTATTAAATTCGGTTGCAATTTCTGTGTTTCATCGTCAATAAGAAGGTCCAAGGGATACAGTATACCTTAAGGGAAGCATCGGAATATAAAACTGGACCCACAGGAGAGGATCAAATGATAGTATGTTAGAGTGTCAGTCCTCTTTTACTTAAGTCGGCATTGTGCCTTTTGTATTAAATTCGGATGCAATTTCTGTGTTTAATCGTCAATAAGAAGGTCCAAGGGATACAGTAAACCTGAAGTGAAGCATCGGAATCTAAAACTGGACTCACAGAAGAGGTTCAAATCATCGAAAGTGAGAGTGTCAGTCTTCTTGTGCTTAAGTCGCCATTGTGCCTTTTGTATTAAATTCGGATCCAATTTCTGTGTTTCATCGTCAATAACAAGGTCCAAGGGATACAGTAAACCTGAAGTGAAGCATCGGAATCTAAAACTGGACTCACAGGAGAGGTTCAAATCATAGAAAGTTAGACTGTCAGCCGTCTTGTACTTAAGTCGGCATTGTGCCTTTTGTATTAAATCGGATGCAAACTCTGTGTTTCATCGTCAATAAGAAGGTCCAAGGGATACAGTAAACCTGTAGTGAAGCATCGGAATCTAAAAGTGGGCTCACAGGAGGGGTCCAAATCATAGAAAGTGGAGGAGTGTCAGTCCTCTTATACTTAAGACGCATTGTGCCATTTGTATTAAATTCGGTTGCAATTCTGTGTTTCATCGTCAATAAGAAGGTCCAAGGGATACAGTATAAGTTAAGGGCAGCATCGGAATATAAAACTGGACCCACAGGGGAGGATCAAATCATAGAATGTTAGAGTGTCAGTCCTCTTTTACTTAAGTCGGCATTTGTGCCTTTTGTATTAAATTCGGATGCAATTTCTGTGTTTAATCGTCAATAAGAAGGTCCAAGGGATACAGTAAACCTGAAGTGAAGCATCGGAATCTAAAACTGGACTCACAGGAGGGGTTCAAATCATAGAAAGTTAGAGTGTCAGTCCTCTTTTACTTAAGTCGGCATTGTGCCTTTTGTATTAAATTCCGATGCAATTTCTGTGTTTCATCGTCAATAAGAAGGTCCAAGGGATACAGTAAACCTGAAGTGAAGCATCGCAATCTAAACAGGATTCAAAATAGAGGTTCAGAACATAGAAAGTTGGAGTGTCAGTCCTCTTGTACTTAAGTCGGCATTGTGCATTTTGAATTTAATTCCGATGCAATTTCTGTGTCTCATCGTCAACAAAAAGGTGCAAGGTATACAGTAAACCTGAAGTCAAGCATCGGAATCTAAAACTGGACTCACAGGAGAGGTTCAAATCATAGAAAGTGAGAGTGTCAGTCCTCTTGTACTTAAGTCGGCATTGCGCCATTTGTATTAAATTCGGATGCAATTTCTGTGTTTCATCGTCAATAAGAAGGTCCAAGGGATACAGTAAACCTGAAGTGAAGTATCGGAATCTAAAACTGGACTCACAGGAGAGGTTCAAATCATAGAAAGTGAGAGTGACAGTCCTCTTGTACTCAAGTCGGCATTGTGCCATTTGTATTAAATTCCGATGCAATTTCTGTGTCTCGTCGTCAATACGAAGCTGCAAGCTATACAGTAAACCTAAAGTGAAGCATCGGAAACTAAAACTGGACTCACAGGAGAGTTCAAATCACAGAAAGTGAGAGTGTCAGTCCTCTTGTACCTAAGTCGGCATTGTGCCATTTGTATTAAATTCGGATGCAATTTCTGTGTTTCATTGTCAATACGAAGGTCAAAGGGATACAGTAAACCTGAAGTGAAGCATCGGAATCTAAAACTGGACTCACAGGAGAGGTTCAAATTATAGAAAGTGACAGTGTCAGACCTCTTGTAATTAAGTCGACATTATGCCATTTGTATTAAATTCGAATGCAATTTTCTGTGTTTCATCGTCAATAAGAAGGTGCAAGGTATACAGTAAAAATGAAGTGAAGCATCGGAATCTAAAACTGGACTCACAGGAGGGGTTCAAATCATAGAAAGTTAGAGTGTCAGTCCTCTTTTACTTAAGTCGGCATTGTGCCTTTTGTATTAAATTCCGATGCAATTTCTGTGTTTCATCGTCAATAAGAAGGTCCAAGGGATACAGTAACCTGAAGTGAAGCATCGGAATCTAAAACAGGATTCAAAATAGAGGTTCAGAACATAGAAAGTTGGAGTGTCAGTCCTCTTGTACTTAAGTCGGCATTGTGCATTTTGAATTTAATTCCGATGCAATTTCTGTGTCTCATCGTCAACAACAAGGTGCAAGGTATACAGTAAACCTGAAGTCAAGCATCGGAATCCTAAACTGGGACTCACAGGAGAGGTTCAAATCATAGAAAGTGAGAGTGTCAGTCCTCTTGTACTTAAGTCGGCATTGCGCCATTTGTATTAAATTCGGATGCAATTTCTGTGTTTCATCGTCAATAAGAAGGTCCAAGGATACAGTAAACCTGAAGTGAAGTATCGGAATCTAAAACTGGACTCACAGGAGAGGTTCAAATCATAGAAAGTGAGAGTGACAGTCCTCTTGTACTCAAGTCGGCATTGTGCCATTTGTATTAAATTCCGATGCAATTCTGTGTCTCGTCGTCAATACGAAGCTGCAAGGTATACAGTAAACCTAAAGTGAAGCATCGGAAACTAAAACTGGACTCACAGGAGAGGTTCAAATCACAGAAAGTGAGAGTGTCAGTCCTCTTGTACCTAAGTCGGCATTGTGCCATTTGTATTAAATTCGGATGCAATTTCTGTGTTTCATTGTCAATACGAAGGTCAAAGGGATACAGTAAACCTGAAGTGAAGCATCGGAATCTAAAACTGGACTCACAGGAGAGGTTCAAATTATAGAAAGTGACAGTGTCAGACCTCTTGTAATTAAGTCGACATTATGCCATTTGTATTAAATTCGAATGCAATTTCTGTGTTTCATCGTCAATAAGAAGGTGCAAGGTATACAGTAAAAATGAAGTGAAGCATCGGAATCTAAAACTGGACTCACAGGAGAGGTTCAAATCATAGAAAGTTAGACTGTCAGCCGTCTTGTACTTAAGTCGGCATTGTGCCTTTTGTATTAAATTCGGATGCAACTCTGTGTTTCATCGTCAATAAGAATGTCCAAGGGATACAGTAAACCTGTAGTGAAGCATCGGAATCTGAAACTGGACTCACAGGAGGGGTTCAAATCATAGAAAGTAAGAGTGTCAGTCCTCTTATACTTAAGACAGCATTGTGCCATTTGTATTAAATTCGGTTGCAATTTCTGTGTTTCATCGTCAATAAGAAGGTCCAAGGGATACAGTATACCTTAAGGAAAGCATCGGAATATAAAACTGGACCCACAGGAGAGGATCAAATGATAGTATGTTAGAGTGTCAGTCCTCTTTTACTTAAGTCGGCATTGTGCCTTTTGTATTAAATTCGGATGCAATTTCTGTGTTTAATCGTCAATAAGAAGGTCCAAGGGATACAGTAAACCTGAAGTGAAGCATCGGAATCTAAAACTGGACTCACAGAAGAGGTTCAAATCATGGAAAGTGAGAGTGTCAGTCTTCTTGTGCTTAAGTCGCCATTGTGAGTTTTGTATTAAATTCGGATCCAATTTCTGTGTTTCATCGTCAATAACAAGGTCCAAGGGATACAGTAAACCTGAAGTGAAGCATCGAATCTAAAACTGGACTCACAGGAGAGGTTCAAATCATAGAAAGTTAGACTGTCAGCCGTCTTGTACTTAAGTCGGCATTGTGCCTTTTGTATTAAATTCGGATGCAAACTCTGTGTTTCATCGTCAATAAGAAGGTCCAAGGGATACAGTAAACCTGTAGTGAAGCATCGGAATCTAAAAGTGGACTCACAGGAGGGGTCCAAATCATAGAAAATGAGAGTGTCAGTCCTCTTATACTTAAGACGGCATTGTGCCATTTGTATTAAATTCGGTTGCAATTTCTGTGTTTCATCGTCAATAAGAAGGTCCAAGGGATACAGTATAAGTTAAGGGAAGCATCGGAATATAAAACTGGACCCACAGGGGAGGATCAAATCATAGAATGTTAGAGTGTCAGTCCTCTTTTACTTAAGTCGGCATTGTGCCTTTTGTATTAAATTCGGATGCAATTTCTGTGTTTAATCGTCAATAAGAAGGTCCAAGGGATACAATAAACCTGAAGTGAAGCATCGGAATCTAAAACTGGACTCACAGGAGGGTTCAAATCATAGAAAGATAGAGTGTCAGTCCTCTTTTACTTAAGTCGGCATTGTGCCTTTTGTATTAAATTCCGATGCAATTTCTGTGTTTCATCGTCAATAAGAAGGTCCAAGGGATACAGTAAACCTGAAGTGAAGCATCGGAATCTAAAAAAGGATTCAAAATAGAGGTTCAGAACATAGAAAGTTGGAGTGTCAGTCCTCTTGTACTTAAGTCGGCATTGTGCATTTTGAATTTAATTCCGATGCAATTTCTGTGTCTCATCGTCAACAACACGGTGCAAGGTATACAGTAAGCCTGAAGTCAAGCATCGGAATCTAAAACTGGACTCACAGGAGAGGTTCAAATCATAGAAAGTGAGAGTGTCAGTCCTCTTGTACTTAAGTAGGCATTGCGCCATTTGTATTAAATTCGGATGCAATTTCTGTGTTTCATCGTCAATAAGAAGGTCCAAGGGATACAGTAAACCTGAAGTGAAGTATCGGAATCTAAAACTGGACTCACAGGAGAGGTTCAAATCATAGAAAGTGAGAGTGACAGTTCTCTTGTACTCAAGTCGGCATTGTGCCATTTGTATTAAATTCCGATGCAATTTCTGTGTCTCGTCGTCAATACGAAGCTGCAAGGTATACAGTAAACCTAAAGTGAAGCATCGGAAACTAAAACTGGACTCACAGGAGAGGTTCAAATCACAGAAAGTGAGAGTGTCAGTCCTCTTGTACCTAAGTCGGCATTGTGCCATTTGTATTAAATTCGGATGCAATTTCTGTGTTTCATTGTCAATACGAAGGTCAAAGGGATACAGTAAACCTGAAGTGAAGCATCGGAATCTAAAACTGGACTCACAGGAGAGGTTCAAATTATAGAAAGTGACAGTGTCAGACCTCTTGTAATTAAGTCGACATTATGCCATTTGTATTAAATTCGAATGCAATTTCTGTGTTTCATCGTCAATAAGAAGGTGCAAGGTATACAGTAAAAATGAAGTGAAGCATCGGAATCTAAAACTGGACTCACAGGAGAGGTTCAAATCATAGAAAGTTAGACTGTCAGCCGTCTTGTACTTAAGTCGGCATTGTGCCTTTTGTATTAAATTCGGATGCAAACTCTGTGTTTCATCGTCAATAAGAAAGTCCAAGGGATACAGTAAACCTGTAGTGAAGCATCGGAATCTGAAACTGGACTCACTGGAGGGGTTCAAATCATAGAAAGTGAGAGTGTCAGTCCTCTTATACTTAAGACAGCATTGTGCCATTTGTATTAAATTCGGTTGCAATTTCTGTGTTTCATCGTCAATAAGAAGGTCCAAGGGATACAGTATACCTTAAGGGAAGCATCGGAATATAAAACTGGACCCACAGGAGAGGATCAAATGATAGTATGTTAGAGTGTCAGTCCTCTTTTACTTAAGTCGGCATTGTGCCTTTTGTATTAAATTCGGATGCAATTTCTGTGTTTAATCGTCAATAAGAAGGTCCAAGGGATACAGTAAACCTGAAGTGAAGCATCGGAATCTAAAACTGGACTCACAGAAGAGGTTCAAATCATCGAAAGTGAGAGTGTCAGTCTTCTTGTGCTTAAGTCGCCATTGTGCCTTTTGTATTAAATTCGGATCCAATTTCTGTGTTTCATCGTCAATAACAAGGTCCAAGGGATACAGTAAACCTGAAGTGAAGCATCGGAATCTAAAACTGGACTCACAGGAGAGGTTCAAATCATAGAAAGTTAGACTGTCAGCCGTCTTGTACTTAAGTCGGCATTGTGCCTTTTGTATTAAATTCGGATGCAAACTCTGTGTTTCATCGTCAATAAGAAGGTCCAAGGGATACAGTAAACCTGTAGTGAAGCATCGGAATCTAAAAGTGGACTCACAGGAGGGGTCCAAATCATAGAAAGTGAGAGTGTCAGTCCTCTTATACTTAAGACGGCATTGTGCCATTTGTATTAAATTCGGTTGCAATTTCTGTGTTTCATCGTCAATAAGAAGGTCCAAGGGATACAGTATAAGTTAAGGGAAGCATCGGAATATAAAACTGGACCCACAGGGGAGGATCAAATCATAGAATGTTAGAGTGTCAGTCCTCTTTTACTTAAGTCGGCATTGTGCCTTTTGTATTAAATTCGGATGCAATTTCTGTGTTTAATCGTCAATAAGATGGTCCAAGGGATACAGTAAACCTGAAGTGAAGCATCGGAATCTAAAACTGGACTCACAGGAGGGGTTCAAATCATAGAAAGTTAGAGTGTCAGTCCTCTTTTACTTAAGTCGGCATTGTGCCTTTTGTATTAAATTCCGATGCAATTTCTGTGTTTCATCGTCAATAAGAAGGTCCAAGGGATACAGTAAACCTGAAGTGAAGCATCGGAATCTAAAACAGGATTCAAAATAGAGGTTCAGAACATAGAAAGTTGGAGTGTCAGTCCTCTTGTACTTAAGTCGGCATTGTGCATTTTGAATTTAATTCCGATGCAATTTCTGTGTCTCATCGTCAACAAAAAGGTGCAAGGTATACAGTAAACCTGAAGTCAAGCATCGGAATCTAAAACTAGACTCACAGGAGAGGTTCAAATCATAGAAAGTGAGAGTGTCAGTCCTCTTGTACTTAAGTCGGCATTGCGCCATTTGTATTAAATTCGGATGCAATTTCTGTGTTTCATCGTCAATAAGAAGGTCCAAGGGATACAGTAAACCTGAAGTGAAGTATCGGAATCTAAAACTGGACTCACAGGAGAGGTTCAAATCATAGAAAGTGAGAGTGACAGTCCTCTTGTACTCAAGTCGGCATTGTGCCATTTGTATTAAATTCCGATGCAATTTCTGTGTCTCGTCGTCAATACGAAGCTGCAAGCTATACAGTAAACCTAAAGTGAAGCATCGGAAACTAAAACTGGACTCACAGGAGAGGTTCAAATCACAGAAAGTGAGAGTGTCAGTCCTCTTGTACCTAAGTCGGCATTGTGCCATTTGTATTAAATTCGGATGCAATTTCTGTGTTTCATTGTCAATACGAAGGTCAAAGGGATACAGTAAACCTGACGTGAAGCATCGGAATCTAAAACTGGACTCACAGGAGAGGTTCAAATTATAGAAAGTGACAGTGTCAGACCTCTTGTAATTAAGTCGACATTATGCCATTTGTATCAAATTCGAATGCAATTTCTGTGTTTCATCGTCAATAAGAAGGTGCAAGGTATACAGTAAAAATGAAGTGAAGCATCGGAATCTAAAACTGGACTCACAGGAGGGGTTCAAATCATAGAAAGTTAGAGTGTCAGTCCTCTTTTACTTAAGTCGGCATTGTGCCTTTTGTATTAAATTCCGATGCAATTTCTGTGTTTCATCGTCAATAAGAAGGTCCAAGGGATACAGTAAACCTGAAGTGAAGCATCGGAATCTAAAACAGGATTCAAAATAGAGGTTCAGAACATAGAAAGTTGGAGTGTCAGTCCTCTTGTACTTAAGTCGGCATTGTGCATTTTGAATTTAATTCCGATGCAATTTCTGTGTCTCATCGTCAACAACAAGGTGCAAGGTATACAGTAAACCTGAAGTCAAGCATCGGAATCTAAAACTGGACTCACAGGAGAGGTTCAAATCATAGAAAGTGAGAGTGTGAGTCCTCTTGTACTTAAGTCGGCATTGCGCCATTTGTATTAAATTCGGATGCAATTTCTGTGTTTCATCGTCAATAAGAAGGTCCAAGGGATACAGTAAACCTGAAGTGAAGTATCGGAATCTAAAACTGGACTCACAGGAGAGGTTCAAATCATAGAAAGTGAGAGTGACAGTCCTCTTGTACTCAAGTCGGCATTGTGCCATTTGTATTAAATTCCGATGCAATTTCTGTGTCTCGTCGTCAATACGAAGCTGCAAGGTATACAGTAAACCTAAAGTGAAGCATCGGAAACTAAAACTGGACTCACAGGAGAGGTTCAAATCACAGAAAGTGAGAGTGTCAGTCCTCTTGTACCTAAGTCGGCATTGTGCCATTTGTATTAAATTCGGATGCAATTTCTGTGTTTCATTGTCAATACGAAGGTCAAAGGGATACAGTAAACCTGAAGTGAAGCATCGGAATCTAAAACTGGACTCACAGGAGAGGTTCAAATTATAGAAAGTGACAGTGTCAGACCTCTTGTAATTAAGTCGACATTATGCCATTTGTATTAAATTCGAATGCAATTTCTGTGTTTCATCGTCAATAAGAAGGTGCAAGGTATACAGTAAAAATGAAGTGAAGCATCGGAATCTAAAACTGGACTCACAGGAGGGGTTCAAATCATAGAAAGTTAGAGTGTCAGTCCTCTTTTACTTAAGTCGGCATTGTGCCTTTTGTATTAAATTCCGATGCAATTTCTGTGTTTCATCGTCAATAAGAAGGTCCAAGGGATACAGTAAACCTGAAGTGAAGCATCGGAATCTAAAACAGGATTCAAAATAGAGGTTCAGAACATAGAAAGTTGGAGTGTCAGTCCTCTTGTACTTAAGTCGGCATTGTGCATTTTGAATTTAATTCCGATGCAATTTCTGTGTCTCATCGTCAACAACAAGGTGCAAGGTATACAGTAAACCTGAAGTCAAGCATCGGAATCTAAAACTGGACTCACAGGAGAGGTTCAAATCATAGAAAGTGAGAGTGTCAGTCCTCTTGTACTTAAGTCGGCATTGCGCCATTTGTATTAAATTCGGATGCAATTTCTGTGTTTCATCGTCAATAAGAAGGTCCAAGGGATACAGTAAACCTGAAGTGAAGTATCGGAATCTAAAACTGGACTCACAGGAGAGGTTCAAATCATAGAAAGTGAGAGTGACAGTCCTCTTGTACTCAAGTCGGCATTGTGCCATTTGTATTAAATTCCGATGCAATTTCTGTGTCTCGTCGTCAATACGAAGCTGCAAGGTATACAGTAAACCTAAAGTGAAGCATCGGAAACTAAAACTGGACTCACAGGGGAGGTTCAAATCACAGAAAGTGAGAGTGTCAGTCCTCTTGTACCTAAGTCGGCATTGTGCCATTTGTATTAAATTCGGATGCAATTTCTGTGTTTCATTGTCAATACGAAGGTCAAAGGGATACAGTAAACCTGAAGTGAAGCATCGGAATCTAAAACTGGACTCACAGGAGAGGTTCAAATTATAGAAAGTGACAGTGTCAGACCTCTTGTAATTAAGTCGACATTATGCCATTTGTATTAAATTCGAATGCAATTTCTGTGTTTCATCGTCAATAAGAAGGTGCAAGGTATACAGTAAAAATGAAGTGAAGCATCGGAATCTAAAACTGGACTCACAGGAGAGGTTCAAATCATAGAAAGTTAGACTGTCAGCCGTCTTGTACTTAAGTCGGCATTGTGCCTTTTGTATTAAATTCGGATGCAAACTCTGTGTTTCATCGTCAATAAGAATGTCCAAGGGATACAGTAAACCTGTAGTGAAGCATCGGAATCTGAAACTGGACTCACAGGAGGGGTTCAAATCATAGAAAGTGAGAGTGTCAGTCCTCTTATACTTAAGACAGCATTGTGCCATTTGTATTAAATTCGGTTGCAATTTCTGTGTTTCATCGTCAATAAGAAGGTCCAAGGGATACAGTATACCTTAAGGAAAGCATCGGAATATAAAACTGGACCCACAGGAGAGGATCAAATGATAGTATGTTAGAGTGTCAGTCCTCTTTTACTTAAGTCGGCATTGTGCCTTTTGTATTAAATTCGGATGCAATTTCTGTGTTTAATCGTCAATAAGAAGGTCCAAGGGATACAGTAAACCTGAAGTGAAGCATCGGAATCTAAAACTGGACTCACAGAAGAGGTTCAAATCATGGAAAGTGAGAGTGTCAGTCTTCTTGTGCTTAAGTCGCCATTGTGCCTTTTGTATTAAATTCGGATCCAATTTCTGTGTTTCATCGTCAATAACAAGGTCCAAGGGATACAGTAAACCTGAAGTGAAGCATCGGAATCTAAAACTGGACTCACAGGAGAGGTTCAAATCATAGAAAGTTAGACTGTCAGCCGTCTTGTACTTAAGTCGGCATTGTGCCTTTTGTATTAAATTCGGATGCAAACTCTGTGTTTCATCGTCAATAAGAAGGTCCAAGGGATACAGTAAACCTGTAGTGAAGCATCGGAATCTAAAAGTGGACTCACAGGAGGGGTCCAAATCATAGAAAATGAGAGTGTCAGTCCTCTTATACTTAAGACGGCATTGTGCCATTTGTATTAAATTCGGTTGCAATTTCTGTGTTTCATCGTCAATAAGAAGGTCCAAGGGATACAGTATAAGTTAAGGGAAGCATCGGAATATAAAACTGGACCCACAGGGGAGGATCAAATCATAGAATGTTAGAGTGTCAGTCCTCTTTTACTTAAGTCGGCATTGTGCCTTTTGTATTAAATTCGGATGCAATTTCTGTGTTTAATCGTCAATAAGAAGGTCCAAGGGATACAGTAAACCTGAAGTGAAGCATCGGAATCTAAAAAAGGATTCAAAATAGAGGTTCAAAACATAGAAAGTTGGAGTGTCAGTCCTCTTGTACTTAAGTCGGCATTGTGCATTTTGAATTTAATTCCGATGCAATTTCTGTGTCTCATCGTCAACAACACGGTGCAAGGTATACAGTAAACCTGAAGTCAAGCATCGGAATCTAAAACTGGACTCACAGGAGAGGTTCAAATCATAGAAAGTGAGAGTGTCAGTCCTCTTGTACTTAAGTCGGCATTGCGCCATTTGTATTAAATTCGGATGCAATTTCTGTGTTTCATCGTCAATAAGAAGGTCCAAGGGATACAGTAAACCTGAAGTGAAGTATCGGAATCTAAAACTGGACTCACAGGAGAGGTTCAAATCATAGAAAGTGAGAGTGACAGTTCTCTTGTACTCAAGTCGGCATTGTGCCATTTGTATTAAATTCCGATGCAATTTCTGTGTCTCGTCGTCAATACGAAGCTGCAAGGTATACAGTAAACCTAAAGTGAAGCATCGGAAACTAAAACTGGACTCACAGGAGAGGTTCAAATCACAGAAAGTGAGAGTGTCAGTCCTCTTGTACCTAAGTCGGCATTGTGCCATTTGTATTAAATTCGGATGCAATTTCTGTGTTTCATTGTCAATACGAAGGTCAAAGGGATACAGTAAACCTGAAGTGAAGCATCGGAATCTAAAACTGGACTCACAGGAGAGGTTCAAATTATAGAAAGTGACAGTGTCAGACCTCTTGTAATTAAGTCGACATTATGCCATTTGTATTAAATTCGAATGCAATTTCTGTGTTTCATCGTCAATAAGAAGGTGCAAGGTATACAGTAAAAATGAAGTGAAGCATCGGAATCTAAAACTGGACTCACAGGAGAGGTTCAAATCATAGAAAGTTAGACTGTCAGCCGTCTTGTACTTAAGTCGGCATTGTGCCTTTTGTATTAAATTCGGATGCAAACTCTGTGTTTCATCGTCAATAAGAAAGTCCAAGGGAAACAGTAAACCTGTAGTGAAGCATCGGAATCTGAAACTGGACTCACAGGAGGGGTTCAAATCATAGAAAGTGAGAGTGTCAGTCCTCTTATACTTAAGACAGCATTGTGCCATTTGTATTAAATTCGGTTGCAATTTCTGTGTTTCATCGTCAATAAGAAGGTCCAAGGGATACAGTATACCTTAAGGGAAGCATCGGAATATAAAACTGGACCCACAGGAGAGGATCAAATGATAGTATGTTAGAGTGTCAGTCCTCTTTTACTTAAGTCGGCATTGTGCCTTTTGTATTAAATTCGGATGCAATTTCTGTGTTTAATCGTCAATAAGAAGGTCCAAGGGATACAGTAAACCTGAAGTGAAGCATCGGAATCCAAAACTGGACTCACAGAAGAGGTTCAAATCATCGAAAGTGAGAGTGTCAGTCTTCTTGTGCTTAAGTCGCCATTGTGCCTTTTGTATTAAATTCGGATCCAATTTCTGTGTTTCATCGTCAATAACAAGGTCCAAGGGATACAGTAAACCTGAAGTGAAGCATCGGAATCTAAAACTGGACTCACAGGAGAGGTTCAAATCATAGAAAGTTAGACTGTCAGCCGTCTTGTACTTAAGTCGGCATTGTGCCTTTTGTATTAAATTCGGATGCAAACTCTGTGTTTCATCGTCAATAAGAAGGTCCAAGGGATACAGTAAACCTGTAGTGAAGCATCGGAATCTAAAAGTGGACTCACAGGAGGGGTCCAAATCATAGAAAGTGAGAGTGTCAGTCCTCTTATACTTAAGACGGCATTGTGCCATTTGTATTAAATTCGGTTGCAATTTCTGTGTTTCATCGTCAATAAGAAGGTCCAAGGGATACAGTATAAGTTAAGGGAAGCATCGGAATATAAAACTGGACCCACAGGGGAGGATCAAATCATAGAATGTTAGAGTGTCAGTCCTCTTTTACTTAAGTCGGCATTGTGCCTTTTGTATTAAATTCGGATGCAATTTCTGTGTTTAATCGTCAATAAGAAGGTCCAAGGGATACAGTAAACCTGAAGTGAAGCATCGGAATCTAAAACTGGACTCACAGGAGGGGTTCAAATCATAGAAAGTTAGAGTGTCAGTCCTCTTTTACTTAAGTCGGCATTGTGCCTTTTGTATTAAATTCCGATGCAATTTCTGTGTTTCATCGTCAATAAGAAGGTCCAAGGGATACAGTAAACCTGAAGTGAAGCATCGGAATCTAAAACAGGATTCAAAATAGAGGTTCAGAACATAGAAAGTTGGAGTGTCTGTCCTCTTGTACTTAAGTCGGCATTGTGCATTTTGAATTTAATTCCGATGCAATTTCTGTGTCTCATCGTCAACAACAAGGTGCAAGGTATACAGTAAACCTGAAGTCAAGCATCGGAATCTAAAACTGGACTCACAGGAGAGGTTCAAATCATAGAAAGTGAGAGTGTCAGTCCTCTTGTACTTAAGTCGGCATTGCGCCATTTGTATTAAATTCGGATGCAATTTCTGTGTTTCATCGTCAATAAGAAGGTACAAGGGATACAGTAAACCTGAAGTGAAGTATCGGAATCTAAAACTGGACTCACAGGAGAGGTTCAAATCATAGAAAGTGAGAGTGACAGTCCTCTTGTACTCAAGTCGGCATTGTGCCATTTGTATTAAATTCCGATGCAATTTCTGTGTCTCGTCGTCAATACGAAGCTGCAAGGTATACAGTAAACCTAAAGTGAAGCATCGGAAACTAAAACTGGACTCACAGGAGAGATTCAAATCACAGAAAGTGAGAGTGTCAGTCCTCTTGTACCTAAGTCGGCATTGTGCCATTTGTATTAAATTCGGATGCAATTTCTGTGTTTCATTGTCAATACGAAGGTCAAAGGGATACAGTAAACCTGAAGTGAAGCATCGGAATCTAAAACTGGACTCACAGGAGAGGTTCAAATTATAGAAAGTGACAGTGTCAGACCTCTTGTAATTAAGTCGACATTATGCCATTTGTATTAAATTCGAATGCAATTTCTGTGTTTCATCGTCAATAAGAAGGTGCAAGGTATACAGTAAAAATGAAGTGAAGCATCGGAATCTAAAACTGGACTCACAGGAGAGGTTCAAATCATAGAAAGTTAGACTGTCAGCCGTCTTGTACTTAAGTCGGCATTGTGCCTTTTGTATTAAATTCGGATGCAAACTCTGTGTTTCATCGTCAATAAGAAAGTCCAAGGGATACAGTAAACCTGTAGTGAAGCATCGGAATCTGAAACTGGACTCACAGGAGGGGTTCAAATCATAGAAAGTGAGAGTGTCAGTCCTCTTATACTTAAGACAGCATTGTGCCATTTGTATTAAATTCGGTTGCAATTTCTGTGTTTCATCGTCAATAAGAAGGTCCAAGGGATACAGTATACCTTAAGGGAAGCATCGGAATATAAAACTGGACCCACAGGAGAGGATCAAATGATAGTATGTTAGAGTGTCAGTCCTCTTTTACTTAAGTCGGCATTGTGCCTTTTGTATTAAATTCGGATGCAATTTCTGTGTTTAATCGTCAATAAGAAGGTCCAAGGGATACAGTAAACCTGAAGTGAAGCATCGGAATCTAAAACTGGACTCACAGAAGAGGTTCAAATCATCGAAAGTGAGAGTGTCAGTCTTCTTGTGCTTAAGTCGCCATTGTGCCTTTTGTATTAAATTCGGATCCAATTTCTGTGTTTCATCGTCAATAACAAGGTCCAAGGGATACAGTAAACCTGAAGTGAAGCATCGGAATCTAAAACTGGACTCACAGGAGAGGTTCAAATTATAGAAAGTGACAGTGTCAGACCTCTTGTAATTAAGTCGACATTATGCCATTTGTATTAAATTCGAATGCAATTTCTGTGTTTCATCGTCAATAAGAAGGTGCAAGGTATACAGTAAAAATGAAGTGAAGCATCGGAATCTAAAACTGGACTCACAGGAGAGGTTCAAATCATAGAAAGTTAGACTGTCAGCCGTCTTGTACTTAAGTCGGCATTGTGCCTTTTGTATTAAATTCGGATGCAAACTCTGTGTTTCATCGTCAATAAGAAAGTCCAAGGGATACAGTAAACCTGTAGTGAAGCATCGGAATCTGAAACTGGACTCACAGGAGGGGTTCAAATCATAGAAAGTTAGAGTGTCAGTCCTCTTTTACTTAAGTCGGCATTGTGCCTTTTGTATTAAATTCCGATGCAATTTCTGTGTTTCATCGTCAATAAGAAGGTCCAAGGGATACAGTAAACCTGAAGTGAAGCATCGGAATCTAAAACAGGATTCAAAATAGAGGTTCAGAACATAGAAAGTTGGAGTGTCAGTCCTCTTGTACTTAAGTCGGCATTGTGCATTTTGAATTTAATTCCGATGCAATTTCTGTGTCTCATCGTCAACAACAAGGTGCAAGGTATACAGTAAACCTGAAGTCAAGCATCGGAATCTAAAACTGGACTCACAGGAGAGGTTCAAATCATAGAAAGTGAGAGTGTCAGTCCTCTTGTACTTAAGTCGGCATTGCGCCATTTGTATTAAATTCGGATGCAATTTCTGTGTTTCATCGTCAATAAGAAGGTCCAAGGGATACAGTAAACCTGAAGTGAAGTATCGGAATCTAAAACTGGACTCACAGGAGAGGTTCAAATCATAGAAAGTGAGAGTGACAGTCCTCTTGTACTCAAGTCGGCATTGTGCCATTTGTATTAAATTCGATGCAATTTCTGTGTCTCGTCGTCAATACGAAGCTGCAAGGTATACAGTAAACCTAAAGTGAAGCATCGGAAACTAAAACTGGACTCACAGGAGAGGTTCAAATCACAGAAAGTGAGAGTGTCAGTCCTCTTGTACCTAAGTCGGCATTGTGCCATTTGTATTAAATTCGGATGCAATTTCTGTGTTTCATTGTCAATACGAAGGTCAAAGGGATACAGTAAACCTGAAGTGAAGCATCGGAATCTAAAACTGGACTCACAGGAGAGGTTCAAATTATAGAAAGTGACAGTGTCAGACCTCTTGTAATTAAGTCGACATTATGCCATTTGTATTAAATTCGAATGCAATTTCTGTGTTTCATCGTCAATAAGAAGGTGCAAGGTATACAGTAAAAATGAAGTGAAGCATCGGAATCTAAAACTAGACTCACAGGAGAGGTTCAAATCATAGAAAGTTAGACTGTCAGCCGTCTTGTACTTAAGTCGGCATTGTGCCTTTTGTATTAAATTCGGATGCAAACTCTGTGTTTCATCGTCAATAAGAAAGTCCAAGGGATACAGTAAACCTGTAGTGAAGCATCGGAATCTGAAACTGGACTCACAGGAGGGGTTCAAATCATAGAAAGTGAGAGTGTCAGTCCTCTTATACTTAAGACAGCATTGTGCCATTTGTATTAAATTCGGTTGCAATTTCTGTGTTTCATCGTCAATAAGAAGGTCCAAGGGATACAGTATACCTTAAGGGAAGCATCGGAATATAAAACTGGACCCACAGGAGAGGATCAAATGATAGTATGTTAGAGTGTCAGTCCTCTTTTACTTAAGTCGGCATTGTGCCTTTTGTATTAAATTCGGATGCAATTTCTGTGTTTAATCGTCAATAAGAAGGTCCAAGGGATACAGTAAACCTGAAGTGAAGCATCGGAATCTAAAACTGGACTCACAGAAGAGGTTCAAATCATCGAAAGTGAGAGTGTCAGTCTTCTTGTGCTTAAGTCGCCATTGTGCCTTTTGTATTAAATTCGGATCCAATTTC
The DNA here is from genome assembly GCF_021461385.2 of Schistocerca piceifrons. NCBI lineage: Eukaryota > Metazoa > Arthropoda > Insecta > Orthoptera > Acrididae > Schistocerca > Schistocerca piceifrons. The sequence continues at coordinate 49,791 of NW_025728416.1, forward strand.
TGTGTTTCATCGTCAATAACAAGGTCCAAGGGATACAGTAAACCTGAAGTGAAGCATCGGAATCTAAAACTGGACTCACAGGAGAGGTTCAAATCATAGAAAGTTAGACTGTCAGCCGTCTTGTACTTAAGTCGGCATTGTGCCTTTTGTATTAAATTCGGATGCAAACTCTGTGTTTCATCGTCAATAAGAAGGTCCAAGGGATACAGTAAACCTGAAGTGAAGCATCGGAATCTAAAACTGGACTCACAGGAGGGGTTCAAATCATAGAAAGTTAGAGTGTCAGTCCTCTTTTACTTAAGTCGGCATTGTGCCTTTTGTATTAAATTCCGATGCAATTTCTGTGTTTCATCGTCAATAAGAAGGTCCAAGGGATACAGTAAACCTGAAGTGAAGCATCGGAATCTAAAACAGGATTCAAAATAGAGGTTCAGAACATAGAAAGTTGGAGTGTCAGTCCTCTTGTACTTAAGTCGGCATTGTGCATTTTGAATTTAATTCCGATGCAATTTCTGTGTCTCATCGTCAACAACAAGGTGCAAGGTATACAGTAAACCTGAAGTCAAGCATCGGAATCTAAAACTGGACTCACAGGAGAGGTTCAAATCATAGTAAGTGAGAGTGTCAGTCCTCTTGTACTTAAGTCGGCATTGCGCCATTTGTATTAAATTCGGATGCAATTTCTGTGTTTCATCGTCAATAAGAAGGTCCAAGGGATACAGTAAACCTGAAGTGAAGTATCGGAATCTAAAACTGGACTCACAGGAGAGGTTCAAATCATAGAAAGTGAGAGTGACAGTCCTCTTGTACTCAAGTCGGCATTGTGCCATTTGTATTAAATTCCGATGCAATTTCTGTGTCTCGTCGTCAATACGAAGCTGCAAGGTATACAGTAAACCTAAAGTGAAGCATCGGAAACTAAAACTGGACTCACAGGAGAGGTTCAAATCACAGAAAGTGAGAGTGTCAGTCCTCTTGTACCTAAGTCGGCATTGTGCCATTTGTATTAAATTCGGATGCAATTTCTGTGTTTCATTGTCAATACGAAGGTCAAAGGGAAACAGTAAACCTGAAGTGAAGCATCGGAATCTAAAACTGGACTCACAGGAGAGGTTCAAATTATAGAAAGTGAGAGTGTCAGACCTCTTGTAATTAAGTCGACATTATGCCATTTGTATTAAATTCGGATGCAATTTCTGTGTTTCATCGTCAATTAGAAGGTGCAAGGTATACAGTAAAAATGAAGTGAAGCATCGGAATCTAAAACTGGACTCACAGGAGAGGTTCAAATCATAGTAAGTTAGACTGTCAGCCGTCTTGTACTTAAGTCGGCATTGTGCCTTTTGTATTAAATTCGGATGCAAACTCTGTGTTTCATCGTCAATAAGAAGGTCGAAGGGATACAGTAAACCTGTAGTGAAGCATCGGAACCTAAAACTGGACTCACAGGAGGGGTTCAAATCATAGAAAGTGAGAGTGTCAGTCCTCTTATACTTGAGACGGCATTGTGCCATTTGTATTAAATTCGGTTGCAATTTCTGTGTTTCATCGTCAATAAGAAGGTCCAAGGGATACAGTATACCTTAAGGGAACCATCGGAATATAAAACTGGACCCACAGGAGAGGATCAAATCATAGTATGTTAGTGTGTCAGTCCTCTTTTACTTAAGTCGGCATTGTGCCTTTTGTATTAAATTCGGATGCAATTTCTGTGTTTAATCGTCAATAAGAAGGTCCAAGGGATACAGTAAACCTGTAGTGAAGCATCGGAATCTAAAACTGGACGCACAGGAGGGGTTCAAATCATAGAAAGTGAGAGTGTCAGTCCTCTTATACTTAAGACGGCATTCTGCCATTTGTATTAAATTCGGTTGCAATTTCTGTGTTTCATCGTCAATAAGAAGGTCCAAGGGATACAGTATACCTTAAGGGAAGCATCGGAATATAAAACTGGACCCACAGGAGAGGATCAAATCATAGTATGTTAGAGTGTCAGTCCTCTTTTACTTAAGTCGGCATTGTGCCTTTTGTATTAAATTCGGATGCAATTTCTGTGTTTAATCGTCAATGAGAAGGTCCAAGGGATACAGTAAACCTGAAGTGAAGCATCGGAATCTAAAACTGGACTTACAGGAGAGGTTCAAATCATAGAAAGTTAGAGTGTCAGTCCTCTCTTACTTAAGTCGGCATTGTGCCTTTTGTATTAAATTTCGATGCAATTTCTGTGTCTCATCGTCAATAAGAAGGTCCAAGGGATACAGTAAACCTGAAGTGAAGCATCGGAATCTAAAACTGGTCTCAAAGGGGAGGTTCAAATCAAAGAAAGTTGGAGTGTCAGTCCTCTTGTACTTAAGTCGGCATTGTGAATTTTGAATTTTATTCCGATGCAATTTCTGTGTTTCATCGTCAACAACACGGTGCAAGGTATACAGTAAACCTGAAGTGAAGCATCGGAATCTAAAACTGGACTCACAGGAGAGGTTCAAATCATAGAAAGTGAGAGTGTCAGTCCTCTTGTACTTAAGTCGGCATTGCGCCATTTGTATTAAATTCGGATGCAATTTCTCTGTTTTTTCGTCAATAAGAAGGTCCAAGGGATACAGTAAACCTGAAGTGATGCATCAGAATCTAAAACTGGACTCACAGGAGAGGTTCAAATCATAGAATGTGAGAGGGTCAGTCCTCTTGTAATCAAGTCGGCATTATGCCATTTGTATTAAATTCGGATGCAATTTCTGTGTTTCATGGTCAATAAGAAGGTGCAAGGTATACAGTAAATCTGAGGTGAAGCAGCGGAATCTAAAACTGGACTCACAGGAGAAGTTCAAATCATTGACAGTTAGAGACTCACTCCTCTTGTACTTAAGTCGGTATTGTGCCTTTTGTATTAAATTCGGATGCTATTTCTGTGTTTCATCGTCAATAAGAACGACCAAGGGATACAGTAAACCTGAAATGAAGCATCGGAATCTAAAACTGGACTCACAGGAGAGGTTCAAATCATAGAAAGTGAGAGTGTCAGTCCTCCTGTACTTAAGTCGGCATTGTGCCATTTGTATTAAATTCCGATGCAATTTCTGTGTCTCATCGTCAATAAGAAGCTGCAAGGTATACAGTAAACCTAAAGTGAAGCATCGGAATCTATAACTGGACTCACAGGAGAAGTTCAAATCATAGAAAGTGAGAGTGTCAGTCCTCTTGTACTTAAGTCGGCATTGTGCATTTTGTATTAAATTCGGATGCAATTTCTGTGTTTCATCGTCAATAAGAAGGTCAAAGGGATGCAGTAAACCTGAAGTGAAGCATCGGAATCTAAAACTGGACTCACAGGAGAGGTTCAAATTATAGAAAGTGAAAGTGTCAGACCTCTTGTAATTAAGTCGACATTATGGTATTTGTATTAAATTCGGATGCAATTACTGTGTTTCATCGTCAATATGAAGGTGCAAGGTATACAGTAAACCTGAAGTGAAGCATCGGAATCTAAAACTGGACTCACAGGAGAGGTTCAAGTCATAGAAAGTTAGAGTGTCAGTCCCCTTGTACTTAAGTCGGCATTGTGCGTTTTGAATTTAATTCCGATGTAATTTCTCTGTTTCATCGTCAATAAGAAGGGGCAAGATATGCAGTAAACCTGAAGTGAATCATCGGAATCTAAAACTGAACTCACAGGAGAGGTTCAAATCGTAGAAAGTGAGAGTGTCAGTCCTTTTGTACTTAAGTCGGCATTGTGCCATTTGTATTAAATTCGGATGCAATTTCTGTGTTTCATCGTCAATAAGAAGGTCCAAAGGATACAGTAAACCTGAAGTGAAGCATCGGAATCCTAAACTGGACTCACAGGAGAGGTTCAAATCATAGAGAGTTAGAGCGTTAGAGTGTCAGTCCTCTTTACTTAAGTCGGCATTGTGCCGTTTGTATTAAATTCTGATGCAATTTCTGTGTTTCATCGTCAATATGAAGGTGCAAATTATACAGTATACCTGAAGTGAAGCATCGGAATCTAAAACTGGACTCACAGGAGAGGTTCAAATCATAGAAAGTGAGAGTGTCAGTCCTCTTGTAATTAAGTCGGCAATATGCCATTTGTATTAAATTCGGATGCAATTTCTGTGTTTCATCTTCAATAAGAAGGTCCAAGGGATACAGTAAACCTGAAGTGAAGCATCAGAATCTAAAACTGGACTCACAGCAGAGGTTCAAATCATAGAGAGTGTCAGTCCTCTTGTACTTAAGTCGGCATTGTGCCTTTTGTATTAAATTCCGATGCAATTTCTGTGTTTCATCGTCAATAAGAAGGTGCAAGATATACAGTAAACCTGTAGTGAAGCATCGGAATCTAAAACTGGACCCACAGGAGAGGATCAAATCATAGTATGTTAGAGTGTCAGACCTCTTTTACTTAAGTCGGCATTGTGCCTTTTGTATTAAATTCGGATGCAATATCTGTGTTTAATCGTCAATAAGAAGGTCCTAGGGATACAGTAAACCTGAAGTGAAGCATCGGAATCTAAAACTGGACTCACAGGAGAGGTACAAATCATAGAAAGTTAGACTGTCAGCCGTCTTGTACTTAAGTCGGCATTGTGCCTTTTGTATTAAATTCGGATGCAAATTCTGTGTTTCATCGTCAATAAGAAGGTCCAAGGGATACAGTAAACCTGTAGTGAAGCATCGGAATCTAAAACTGGACTCACAGGATTGGTTCAAATCATAGAAAGTGAGAGTGTCAGTCCTCTTATACTTAAGACGGCATTCTGCCATTTGTATTAAATTCGGTTGCAATTTCTGTGTTTCATCGTCAATAAGAAGGTCCAAGGGATACAGTATACCTTAAGGGAAGCATCGGAATATAAAACTGGACCCACAGGAGAGGATCAAATCATAGTATGTTAGAGTGTCAGTCCTCTTTTACTTAAGTCGGCATTGTGCCTTTTGTATTAAATTCGGATGCAATTTCTGTGTTTAATCGTCAATAAGAAGGTCCAAGGGATACAGTAAACCTGAAGTGAAGCATCGGAATCTAAAACTGGACTCACAGGAGAGGTTCAAATCATAGAAAGTTAGAGTGTCAGTCCTCTCTTACTTAAGTCGGCATTGTGCCTTTTGTATTAAATTCCGATGCAATTTCTGTGTTTCATCGTCAATAAGAAGGTCCAAGGGATACAGTAAACCTGAAGTGAAGCATCGGAATCTAAAACTGGTCTCAAAGGGGAGGTTCAAATCATAGAGAGTTGGAGTGTCAGTCCTCTTGTACTTAAGTCGGCATTGTGAATTTTGAATTTTATTCCGATGCTATTTCTGTGTTTCATCGTCAACAACAAGGTGCAAGGTATACAGTAAACCTGAAGTGAAGCATCGGAATTTAAAACTGGACTCACAGGAGAGGTTCAAATCATAGAAAGTGAGAGTGTCAGTCCTCTTGTACTTAAGTCGGCATTGCGACATTTGTATTAATTTCGGATGCAATTTCTGTGTCTCATCGTCAATAAGAAGGTCCAAGGGATACAGTGAACCTGAAGTGATGCATTAGAATCTAAAACTGGACTCACAGGAGTGGTTCAAATCATAGAATGTGAGAGGGTCAGTCCTCTTGTAATCAAGTCGGCATTATGCCATTTGTATTAAATTCGGATGCAATTTCTGTGTTTCATGGTCAATAAGAAGGTGCAAGGTATACAGTAAACCTGAAGTGAAGCAGCGGAATCTAAAACTGGACTCACAGGAGAAGTTCAAATCATAGACAGTTAGAGACTCACTCCTCTTGTACTTAAGTCGGTATTGTGCCTTTTGTATTAAATTCGGATGCTATTTCTGTGTTTCATCGTCAATAAGAAGGACCAAGGGATACAGTAAACCTGAAGTGAAGCATCGGAATCTAGAACTGGACTCACAGGAGAGGTTCAAATCATAGAAAGTAAGAGTGTCAGTCCTCCTGTACTTAAGTCGGCATTGCGCCATTTGTATTAAATTCGGATGCAATTTCTGTGTTTCATCGTCAATAAGAAGGTCCAAGGGATACAGTAAACCTGAAGTGAAGCATCGGAATCTAAAACTGGACTCACAGGAGTGGTTCAAATCATAGAAAGTGAGAGTGTCAGTCCTCTTGTACTCAAGTCGGCATTGTGCCATTTGTATTAAATTCCGATGCAATTTCTGTGTCTCATCGTCAATAAGAAGCTGCAAGGTATACAGTAAACCTAAAGTGAAGCATCGGAATCTAAAACTGGACTCACAGGAGAAGTTCAAATCATAGAAAGTGAGAGTGTCAGTCCTCTTGTACTTAAGTCGGCAATATGCCATTTGTATTAAATTCGGATGCAATTTCTGTGTTTCATCTTCAATAAGAAGGTCCAAGGGATACAGTAAACCTGAAGTGAAGCATCAGAATCTAAAACTGGACTCACAGCAGAGGTTCAAATCATAGAGAGTGTCAGTCCTCTTGTACTTAAGTCGGCATTGTGCCTTTTGTATTAAATTCCGATGCAATTTCTGTGTTTTATCGTCAATAAGAAGCTGCAAGGTATACAGTAAACCTGAAGTGAACAGCGGAATCTAAAACTGGACTCACAGGAGAAGTTCAAATCATAGACAGTTAGAGACTCACTCCTCTTGTACTTAAATCGGTATTGTGCCTTTTGTATTAAATTCGGATGCTATTTCTGTGTTTCATCGTCAATAAGAAGGACTAAGGGATACAGTAAACCTGAAGTGAAGCATCGGAATCTAAAACTGGACTCACAGGAGAGGTTCAAATCATAGAAAGTGAGAGTGTCAGTCCTCTTGTACTTAAGTCGGCATTGCGCCATTTGTATTAAATTCGGATGCAATATCTGTGTTTCATCGTCAATAAGAAGGTCCAAGGGATGCAGTAAACCTGAAGTGAAGCATCGGAATCCTAAACTGGACTCACAGGAGAGGTTCAAATCATAGAGAGTTAGAACGTTAGAGTGTCAGTCCTCTTTACTTAAGTCGGCATTGTGCCTTTTGTATTAAATTCTGATGCAATTTCTGTGTTTCATCGTCAATATGAAGGTGCAAATTATACAGTATACCTGAAGTGAAGTATCGGAATCTAAAACTGGACTCACAGGAGAGGTTCGAATCATAGAAAGTGAGAGTGTCAGTCCTCTTGTAATTAAGTCGGCAATATGCCATTTGTATTAAATTCGGATGCAATTTCTGTGTTTCATCTTCAATAAGAAGGTCCAAGGGATACAGTAAACCTGAAGTGAAGCATCAGAATCTAAAACTGGACTCACAGCAGAGGTTCAAATCATAGAGAGTGTCAGTCCTCTTGTACTTAAGTCGGCATTGTGCCTTTTGTATTAAATTCCGATGCAATTTCTGTGTTTCATCGTCAATTACAAGGTCCAAGGGATACAGTAAACCTGAAATGAAGCATCGGAATCTAAAACTGGACTCACAGGAGAGGTTCAAATCATAGAAAGTGAGAGTGTCAGTCCTCCTGTACTTAAGTCGGCATTGCGCCATTTGTATTAAATTCGGATGCAATTTTTGTGTTTCATCTTCAATAAGAAGCTGCAAGGTATACAGTAAACATGAAGTTTAAGCAACGGAATCTAAAACTGGACTCACAGGAGAGGTTCAAATCATAGAAATTGAGAGTGTCAATCCTCTTGTACTTAAGTCTGCATTGTGATATTTGTATTAAATTCGGATGCAATTTGTGTGTTTCATGATCAATCAGAAGGTCCAAGGGATACAGTAAACCTGTAGTGAAGCATCGGAATCTAAAACTGGACTCACAGGAGAGGTACAAATCATAGAAAGTTAGACTGTCAGCCGTCTTGTACTTAAGTCGGCATTGTGCCTTTTGTATTAAATTCGGATGCAAATTCTGTGTTTCATCGTCAATAAGAAGGTCCAAGGGATACAGTAAACCTGAAGTGAAGCATCGGAATCTAAAACTGGACTCACAGGAGAGGTTCAAATCATAGAAAGTAAGAGTGTCAGTCCTCCTGTACTTAAGTCGGCATTGCGCCATTTGTATTAAATTCGGATGCAATTTCTGTGTTTCATCGTCAATAAGAAGGTCCAAGGGATACTGTAAACCTGAAGTGAAGCATCGGAATCTAAAACTGGACTCACAGGAGTGGTTCAAATCATAGAAAGTGAGAGTGTCAGTCCTCTTGTACTCAAGTCGGCATTGTGCCATTTGTATTAAATTCCGATGCAATTTCTGTGTCTCATCGTCAATAAGAAGCTGCAAGGTATACAGTAAACCTAAAGTGAAGCATCGGAATCTAAAACTGGACTCACAGGAGAAGTTCCAATCATAGAAAGTGAGAGTGTCAGTCCTCTTGTACTTAAGTCGGCAATATGCCATTTGTATTAAATTCGGATGCTATTTCTGTGTTTCATCTTCAATAAGAAGGTCCAAGGGATACAGTAAACCTGAAGTGAAGCATCAGAATCTAAAACTGGACTCACAGCAGAGGTTCAAATCATAGAGAGTGTCAGTCCTCTTGTACTTAAGTCGGCATTGTGCCTTTTGTATTAAATTCCGATGCAATTTCTGTGTTTTATCGTCAATAAGAAGCTGCAAGGTATACAGTAAACCTGAAGTGAAGCAGCGGAATCTAAAACTGGACTCACAGGAGAAGTTCAAATCATAGACAGTTAGAGACTCACTCCTCTTGTACTTAAATCGGTATTGTGCCTTTTGTATTAAATTCGGATGCTATTTCTGTGTTTCATCGTCAATAAGAAGGACTAAGGGATACAGTAAACCTGAAGTGAAGCATCGGAATCTAAAACTGGACTCACAGGAGAGGTTCAAATCATAGAAAGTGAGAGTGTCAGTCCTCTTGTACTTAAGTCGGCATTGCGCCATTTGTATTAAATTCGGATGCAATATCTGTGTTTCATCGTCAATAAGAAGGTCCAAGGGATACAGTAAACCTGAAGTGAAGCATCGGAATCCTAAACTGGACTCACAGGAGAGGTTCAAATCATAGAGAGTTAGAACGTTAGAGTGTCAGTCCTCTTTACTTAAGTCGGCATTGTGCCTTTTGTATTAAATTCTGAAGCAATTTCTGTGTTTCATCGTCAATATGAAGGTGCAAATTATACAGTATACCTGAAGTGAAGTATCGGAATCTAAAACTGGACTCACAGGAGAGGTTCAAATCATAGAAAATGAGAGTGTCAGTCCTCTTGTAATTAAGTCGGCAATATGCCATTTGTATTAAATTCGGATGCAATTTCTGTGTTTCATCTTCAATAAGAAGGTCCAAGGGATACAGTAAACCTGAAGTGAAGCATCAGAATCTAAAACTGGACTCACAGCAGAGGTTCAAATCATAGAGAGTGTCAGTCCTCTTGTACTTAAGTCGGCATTGTGCCTTTTGTATTAAATTCCGATGCAATTTCTGTGTTTCATCGTCAATTACAAGGTCCAAGGGATACAGTAAACCTGAAATGAAGCATCGGAATCTAAAACTGGACTCACAGGAGAGGTTCAAATCATAGAAAGTGAGAGTGTCAGTCCTCCTGTACTTAAGTCGGCATTGCGCCATTTGTATTAAATTCGGATGCAATTTTTGTGTTTCATCTTCAATAAGAAGCTGCAAGGTATACAGTAAACATGAAGTTTAAGCAACGGAATCTAAAACTGGACTCACAGGAGAGGTTCAAATCATAGAAATTGAGAGTGTCAATCCTCTTGTACTTAAGTCTGCATTGTGATATTTGTATTAAATTCGGATGCAATTTGTGTGTTTCATGATCAATAAGAAGGTCCTAGGGATACAGTAAACCTGTAGTGAAGCATCGGAATCTAAAACTTGACTCACAGGAGAGGTACAAATCATAGAAAGTTAGACTGTCAGCCGTCTTGTACTTAAGTCGGCATTGTGCCTTTTGTATTAAATTCGGATGCAAATTCTGTGTTTCATCGTCAATAAGAAGGTCCAAGGGATACAGTAAACCTGTAGTGAAGCATCGGAATCTAAAACTGGACTCACAGGAGGGGTTCAAATCATAGAAAGTGAGAGTGTCAGTCCTCTTATACTTAAGACGGCATTCTGCCATTTGTATTAAATTCGGTTGCAATTTCTGTGTTTCATCGTCAATAAGAAGGTCCAAGGGATACAGTACACCTTAAGGGAAGCATCGGAATATAAAACTGGACCCAGAGGAGAGGATCAAATCATAATATGTTAGAATGTCAGTCCTCTTTTACTTAAGTCGGCATTGTGCCTTTTGTATTAAATTCGGATGCAATTTCTGTGTTTAATCGTCAATAAGAAGGTGCAAGGGATACAGTAAACCTGAAGTGAAGCATCGGAATCTAAAACTGGTCTCAAAGTGGAGGTTCAAATCATAGAAAGTTGGAGTGTCAGTCCTCTTGTACTTAAGTCGGCATTGTGAATTTTGAATTTTATTCCGATGCTATTTCTGTGTTTCATCGTCAACAACAAGGTGCAAGGTATACAGTAAACCTGAAGTGAAGCATCGGAATCTAAAACTGGACTCACAGGAGAGGTTCAAATCATAGAAAGTGAGAGAGTCAGTCCTCTTGTACTTAAGTCGGCATTGCGCCATTTGTATTAAATTCGGATGCAATTTCTGTGTTTCATCGTCAATAAGAAGGTCCAAGCGATACAGTAAACCTGACGTGATGCATCAGAATCTAAAACTGGACTCACAGGAGAGGTTCAAATCATAGAATGTGAGAGGGTCAGTCCTCTTGTAATCTAGTCGGCATTATGCCATTTGTATTAAATTCAGATGCAATTTCTGTGTTTCATGGTCAATAAGAAGGTGCAAGGTACACAGTAAACCTGAAGTGAAGCAGCGGAATCTAAAACTGGACTCACAGGAGAAGTTCAAATCATAGACAGTTAGAGACTCACTCCTCTTGTACTTAAGTCGGTATTGTGCCTTTTGTATTACATTCGGATGCTATTTCTGTGTTTCATCTTCAATAAGAAGGACCAAGGGATACAGTAAACCTGAAGTGAAGCATCGGAATCTAAAACTGGACTCACAGGAGAATTTCATATCATAGAAAGTGAGAGTGTCAGTCCACCTGTACTTAAGTCGGCATTGCGCCATTTGTATTAAATTCGGATGCAATTTCTGTGTTTCATCGTCAATAAGAAGGTCCAAGGGATACAGTAAACCTGAAGTGAAGCATCGGAATCTAAAACTGGACTCACAGGAGAGGTTCAAATCATAGTAAGTGAGAGTGTCAGTCCTCTTGTACTCAAGTCGGCATTGTGCCATTTGTATTAAATTCCGATGCAATTTCTGTGTCTCATCGTCAATAAGAAGCTGCAAGGTATACAGTAAACCTAAAGTGAAGCATCGGAATCTAAAACTGGACTCACAGGAGAAGTTCAAATCATAGAAAGTGAGAGTGTCACTCCTCTTGTACTTAAGTCGGCAATATGCCATTTGTATTAAATTCGGATGCAATTTCTGTGTTTCATCTTCAATAAGAAGGTCCAAGGGATACAGTAAACCTGAAGTGAAGCATCAGAATCTAAAACAGGACTCACAGCAGAGGTTAAAATCTTAGAGAGTGTCAGTCCTCTTGTACTTAAGTCGGCATTGTGCCTTTTGTATTAAATTCGGATGCAAATTCTGTGTTTCATCGTCAATAAGAAGGTCCAAGGGATACAGTAAACCTGTAGTGAAGCATCGGAATCTAAAACTGGACTCACAGGAGGGGTTCAAATCATAGAAAGTGAGAGTGTCAGTCCTCTTATACTTAAGACGGCATTCTGCCATTTGTATTAAATTCGGTTGCAATTTCTGTGTTTCATCGTCAATAAGAAGGTCCAAGGGATACAGTATACCTTAAGGGAAGCATCGGAATATAAAACTGGACCCACAGGAGAGGATCAAATAATAGTATGTTAGAGTGTCAGTCCTCTTTTACTTAAGTCGGCATTGTGCCTTTTGTATTAAATTCCGATGCAATTTCTGTGTTTCATCGTCAATAAGAAGGTCCAAGGGATACAGTAAACCTGAAGTGAAGCATCGGAACCTAAAACTGGTATCAAAGGGGAGGTTCAAATCATAGAAAGTTGGAGTGTCAGTCCTCTTGTACTTAAGTCGGCATTGTGAATTTTGAATTTTATTCCGATGCTATTTCTGTGTTTCATCGTCAACAACAAGGTGCAAGGTAAACAGTAAACCTGAAGTGAAGCATCGGAATCTAAAACTGGACTCACAGGAGATGTTCAAATCATAGAAAGTGAGAGTGTCAGTCCTCTTGTACTTAAGTCGGCATTGCGCCATTTGTATTAAATTCGGATGCAATTTCTGTGTTTCATCGTCAATAAGAAGGTCCAAGGGATACAATAAACCTGAAGTGATGCATCAGAATCTAAAACTGGACTCACAGGAGAGGTTCAAATTATAGAATGTGAGAGGGTCAGTCCTCTTGTAATCAAGTCGGCATTATGCCATTTGTATTAAATTCGGATGCAATTTCTGTGTTTCATGGTCAATAAGAAGGTGCAAGGTATACAGTAAACCTGAAGTGAAGCAGCGGAATCCAAAACTGGACTCACAGGAGAAGTTCAAATCATAGACAGTTAGAGACTCACTTCTCTTGTACTTAAGTCGGTATTGTGCCTTTTTTATTAAATTCGGATGCTATTTCTGTGTTTCATCGTCAATAATAAGGACCAAGGGATACAGTAAACCTGAAGTGAAGCATCGGAATCTAAAACTGGACTCACAGGAGAGGTTCAAATCATAGAAAGTGAGAGTGTCAGTCCTCCTGTACTTAAGTCGGCATTGCGCCATTTGTATTAAATTCGGATGCAATTTCTGTGTTTCATCGTCAATAAGAAGGTCCAAGGGATACAGTAAACCTGAAGTGAAGCATCGGAATCTAAAACTGGACTCACAGGAGAGGTTCAAATCATAGTAAGTGAGGGTGTCAGTCCTCTTGTACTCAAGTCGGCATTGTGCCATTTGTATTAAATTCCGATGCAATTTCTGTGTCTCATCGTCAATAAGAAGCTGCAAGGTATACAGTAAACCTAAAGTGAAGCATCGGAATCTAAAACTGGACTCACAGGAGAAGTTCAAATCATAGAAAGTGAGAGTGTCAGTCCTCTTGTACTTAAGTCGGCAATATGCCATTTGTATTAAATTCGGATGCAATTTCTGTGTTTCATCTTCAATAAGAGGGTCCAAGGGATACAGTAAACCTGAAGTGAAGCATCAGAATCTAAAACTGGACTCACAGCAGAGGTTCAAATCATAGAGAGTGTCAGTCCTCTTGTACTTAAGTCGGCATTGTGCCTGTTGTATTAAATTCCGATGCAATTTCTGTGTTTCATCGTCAATAAGAAGGTGCAAGATATACAGTAAACCTGTAGTGAAGCATCGGAATCTAAAACTGGACCCACAGGAGAGGATCAAATCATAGTATGTTAGAGTGTCAGTCCTTTTTTACTTAAGTCGGCATTGTGCCTTTTGTATTAAATTCGGATGCAATTTCTGTGTTTCATGGTCAATACGAAGGTGCAAATTATACAGTATACCTGAAGTGAAGTATCGGAATCTAAAACTGGTCTCACAGGAGAGGTTCAAATCATAGAAAGTGAGAGTGTCAGTCCTCTTGTACTTAAGTCGGCATTGTGCCTTTTGTATTAAATTCCGATGCAATTCCTGTGTTTCATCGTCAATAAGAAGTTGCAAGGTATACAGTAAACATGAAGTTCAAGCAACGGAATCAAAACTGGACTCACAGGAGAGGTTCAAATCATAGAAAGTGAGAGTGTCAATCCTCTTGTACTTAAGTCTGCATTGTGCCATTTGTATTAAATTCGGATGCAATTTGTGTGTTTCATCATCAATAAGAAGGTCCAAGGGATACAGTAAACCTGAAGTGAAGCATCGGAATCTAAAACTGGACTCACAGGTGGGATTCAAATCATAGAAAGTGAGAGTGTCAGTCCTCTTGTACTTAAGTCGGCATTGTGCTTTTATATTAAATTCCGATGCAATTTCTGTGTCTCATCGTCAATAACAAGGTGCAAGGTATACAGTAAACCAGACGTGAAGCATCGGAATCCAAAACTCGACTCACAGGAGCGGTTCAAATCATAGAAAGTGAGAGTGTCAGTCCTCTTGTACTTAAGTCGGCATTGTGCCATTTGTATTAAATTCGGCTGCAATTTCTGTGTTCCATCGTCAATAAGAAGGTCCAAGGGATACAGTAAACCTGAAGTGAAGCATCGGAATCCTAGACTGGACTCACAGGAGAGGTTCAAATCATAGAGAGATAGGGCGTTAGTGTGTCAGTCCTATTGTACTTAAGTCGGCATTGTGCCATTTGTATTAAATTCGCATGCAATTTCTGTGTTTCATCGTCAATATGATGGTGCAAGGTATACAGTAAACCTGAAGTGAAGCATCGGATTCTAAAACTGGACTCACAAGAGAGGCTCAAATCATAGAAAGTGAGAGTGTCAGTCCTCTTGTAATTAAGTCGGCAATATGCCATTTGTATTAAATTCGGATGCAATTTCTGTGTTTCATCATCAATAAGAAGGTCCAAGGGGTACAGTAAACCTGAAGTGAAGCATCGGAATCTAAAACTGGACTCACAGGAGGGATTCAAATCATAGAAAGTGAGAGTGTCAATCCTCTTGTACTTAAGTCTGCATTGTGCCTTTTGCATTAAATTCTGATGCAATTTCTGTGTCTCATCGTCAATAAGAAGGTGCAAGGTATACAGTAAACCAGAGGTGAAGCATCGGAATCTAAAACTCGACTCACAGGAGCGGTTCCAATGATAGAAAGTGAGGGTGTCAGTTCTCTTGTACTTAAGTCGGCATTGTGCCGTTTGTATTAAATTCGGCTGCAATTTCTGTGTTTCATCGTCGATAAGAAGGTCCAAGTGATAAAGAAAACCTGAAGTGAAGCATCGGAAACTAAAACTGGACACACAGGAGAGGTTCAAATCATAGAAGGCGAGAGTGTCAGTCCTCTTGTAATGAAGTCGGCAATATGCCATTTGTATTAAATTCGGGTGCAATTTCTGTGTTTCATCGTCAATAAGAAGGTGCAAGGTATACAGTAAACCTGAAGTGAAGCATCGGAATCTAAAACTGGACTTACAGGAGAAGTTCAAATCATAGAAAGTTAGAGATTGACTCCTCTTGTACTTAAGTCGGTATTGTGCCTTTTGTATTAAATTCGGATGCCATTACTGTGTTTCATCGTCAGTAAGAAGGTCCAAGGGATACAGTTAACCTGAAGTGAAGCATCGGAATCTAAAACTGGACTCAAAGGAGAGGTTCAAATCATAGAAATTTGGAGTGTCAGTCCTCTTGTACTTAAGTTGGCATTGTGCCTCTTGAATTTAATTCCGATGCAATTTCTGTGTTTCATTGTCAATAAGAAGGTGCAAGGTATACAGTAAACCTGAAGTGAAGCATCGGAATCTAAAACTGGACTCACAGCAGAGGTTCAAATCATAGAGAGTGTCAGTGCTCTTGTACGTAAGTCGGCATTGTGCCTTTTGTATTATATTCCGATGCAAGTTCTGTGTCTCATCGTCAATAAGAAGCGGCAAGGTATACAGTAAACATGAAGTTTAAGCAACGGAATCTAAAACTGGACTCACAGGAGAGGTTAAAGTCATAGGAAGTGAGAGTGTCAGTCCTCATGCAATTATGTCGGCATTATGACATTTGTGTTAAATTCGGATGCAATTTCTGTGTTTCATCAACAATAAGAAGGTGCAAGGTATACAGTAAACCTGAAGTGAAGCATCGGAATCTAAAACTGGACTCACAGGAGAGGTTCAAATCATGGAAAGTGAGAGTGTCAGTCCTCTTGTACTTAATTCCCCATTGTGCCTTTTGTATTAAATTCGGATGCAATTTCTATGTTTCATCGTCAATAAGAAGGTCCAAGGGGTACAGTAAACCTGAAGTGAACAATCGGAATCTAAAACTGGACTCACAGCAGATGTTCAAATCATAGAAAGGTAGAGTGTCAGCCCTCTTGTACTTAAGTCAGCTTGTGCCTTTTGTATTAAATTCGGATGCAAACTCTGTGTTTCATCGTCAATAAGAGGGTCCAAGGGATACAGTTAACCCGTAGTGAAGCATCGGAATCTAAAACTGGACTCACAGGAGAGGTTCAAATCATAGAAAGTGAGAGTGTCAGTCATCTTGTACTTAAGTCGCTATTGTGCCTTTTGTATTAAATTGGGATGCAATTTCTATGTTTCATCGTCATAAAAAGGTCCAAGCTATACAGTAAACCTGAAGTGAAGCATCGGAATCTAAAACCGGACTCACAGGAGAGGTTCAAATCATAGATCGCTAGAGTGTCACCCCTCTTGTACCTGAGTCGGTATTGTGCCTTTGGTATTAAATTCGGATGCAATTTCTGTGTTTCATCGCCATTAAGAAGGTCCAAGAGATACAGTAAACTTGAAGTGAAGCATCGGAATCTAAAACTGGACTCACAGGAGAGGTTCATATCATAGAAAGTTAGTGTGTCAGCCCTCTTGTACTTAAGACGGTATTGTGCCTTTTGTATTAATTCGGATGCAAACTCTGTGTTTCATCGTCAATAAGAAGGTCCAAGGGATACAGTAAACCTGAAGTGAAGCATCGGAATCTAAAACTGGACTCACAGGAGGGATTCAAATCATAGAAAGTGAGAGTGTCAGTCCTCTTGTACTTAAGTTGGCTTTGTGCCTTTTGTATTAAATTACGATGCAATTTCTGTGTCTCATCGTCAATAAAAAGGTGCAAGGTATACAGTAAACCAGAAGTGAAGCATCGGAATCTAAAACTGGACTCACAGGAGCGGTTCAAATCATAGAAAGTGAGGGTGTCAGTCCTCTTGTACTTATGTCGGCATTGTGCCATTTGTATTAAATTCGGCTGCAATTTCTGTGTTGCATCGTCCTTATGAAGGTCCAAGGGATAAAGAAAACCTGAAGTGAAGCATCGGAAACTAAAACTGGACTCACAGGAGAGGTTCAAATCATAGAAAGTGAGAGTGTCAGTCCTCTTGTAATTAAGTCGGCAATATGCCATTTGTATTAAATTCGGATGCAATTTCTGTGTTTCATCGTCAATAAGAAGGTGCAAGGTATACAGTAAACCTGAAGTGAAGCATCGGAATCTAAAACTGGACTCACAGGAGAGGTTCAAATCATAGAAAGTGAGAGTGTCAGTCCTCTTGTACTTAGGCCGCTATTGTGCCTTTTGTATTAAATTGGGATGCAATTTCTGTGTTTCATCTTCAATAAGGAGGTCCAAGCTATACAGTAAACCTGAAGTGAAGCATCGGAATCTAAAACTGGACTCACAGGAGAGGTTCAAATCATAGAAAGTGAGAGTGTCAATCCTCTTGTACTTAAGTCTGCATTGTGCCATTTGTATTAAATTCGGATGCAATTTGTGTGTTTCATCATCAATAAGAAGGTCCAAGGGATACAGTAAACCTGAAGTGAAGCATCGGAATCTAAAACTGGACTAACAGGAGGGATTCAAATCATAGAAAGTGAGAGTGTCAGTCCTCTTGTACTTAAGTCGGCATTGTGGCTTTTGTATTAAATTCCGATGCAATTTCTGTGTCTCATCGTCAATAAGAAGGTGCAAGGTATACAGTAAACCAGAGGTGAAGCATCGGAATCTAAAACTCGACTCACAGGAGCGGTTCAAATGATAGAAAGTGAGGGTGTCAGTTCTCTTGTACTTAAGTCGGCATTGTGCCATTTGTATTAAATTCGGCTGCTATTTCTATGTTTCATCGTCGATAAGAAGGTCCAAGGGATAAAGAAAACCTGAAGTGAAGCATCGGAAACTTAAACTGGACACACAGGAGAGGTTCAAATCATAGAAGGTGAGAGTGTCAGTCCTCTTGTTATGACGTCGGCAATTTGCCATTTGTATTAAATTCGGATGCAATTTCTGTGTTTCATCGTCAATAAGAAGGTGCAAGGTATACAGTAAACCTGAAGTGAAGCATCGGAATCTAAAACTGGACTTACAGGAGAAGTTCAAATCATAGAAAGTTAGAGACTGACTCCTCTTGTACTCAAGTCGGTATTGTGCCTTTTGTATTAAATTCGGATGCAATTACTGTGTTTCATCGTCAGTAAGAAGGTCCAAGGGATACAGTAAACCTGAAGTGAAGCATCGGAATCTAAAACTGGACTGACAGGAGAGGTTCAAATCAAAGAAAGTGAGAGTGTCAGTCATCTTGTAATTAAGTCGCTATTGTGCCTTTTGTATTAAATTGGGATGCAATTTCTGTGTTTCATGGTCAATAAAAAGGTCCAAGCTATACAGTAAACCTGAAGTGAAGCATCGGAATCTAAAACTGGACTCACAGGAGAGGTTCAAATCATAGAACGCTAGAGTGTCACCCCTCTTGTACCTAAGTCGGTATTGTGCCTTTGGTATTAAATTCGGATGCAATTTCTGTGTTTCATCGCCATTAAGAAGGTCCAAGAGATACAGTAAACTTGAAGTGAAGCATCGGAATCTAAAACTGGACTCACAGGAGAGGTTCAAATCATAGAAAGTTAGTGTGTCAGCCCTCCTGTACTTAAGACGGCATTGTGCCTTTTGTATTAATTCGGATGCAAACTCTGTGTTTCATCGTCAATAAGAAGGTCCAAGGGATACAGTAAACCTGAAGTGAAGCATCGGAATCTAAAACTGGACTCACAGGAGGGATTCAAATCATAGAAAGTGAGAGTGTCAGTCCTCTTGTACTTAAGTCGGCCTTGTGCCTTTTGTATTAAATTCCGATGCAATTTTTGTGTCTCATCGTCAATAAAAAGGTGCAAGGTATACAGTAAACCAGAAGTGAAGCATCGGAATCTAAAACACGACTCACAGGAGCGGTTCAAATCATAGAAAGTGAGGGTGTCAGTCCTCTTGTACTTATGTCGGCATTGTGCCATTTGTATTAAATTCGGCTGCTATTTCTGTGTTGCATCGTCAATATGAAGGTCCAAGGGATAAAGAAAACCTGAAGTGAAGCATCGGAAACTAAAACTGGACTCACAGGAGAGGTTCAAATCATAGAAAGTGAGAGTGTCAGTCCTTTTGTAATTAAGTCGGCAATATGCCATTTGTATTAAATTCGGATGCAATTTCTGTGTTTCATCGTCAATAAGAAGGTGCAAGGTATACAGTAAACCTGAAGTGAAGCATCGGAATCTAAAACTGGACTCACAGGAGAGGTTCAAATCATAGAAAGTGAGAGTGTCAGTCCTCTTGTACTTAGGCCGCTATTGTGCCTTTTGTATTAAATTGGGATGCAATTTCTGTTTTTCATCTTCGATAAGAAGGTCCAAGCTATGCAGTAAACCTGAAGTGAAGCATCGGAGTCTAAAACTGGACTCACAGGAGAGGTTCAAATCATAGAACGCTAGAGTGTCACCCCTCTTGTACCTAAGTCGGTATTGTGCCTTTGGTATTAAATTCGGATGCAATTACTGTGTTTCATCGTCAGTAAGAAGGTCCAAGGGATACAGTAAACCTGAAGTGAAGCATCGGAGTCTAAAACTGGACTGACAGGAGAGGTTCAAATCATAGAACGCTAGAGTGTCACCCCTCTTGTACCTAAGTCGGTATTGTGCCTTTGGTATTAAATTCGGATGCAATTTCTGTGTTTCATCGCCATTAAGAAGGTCCAAGACATACAGTAAACTTGAAGTGAAGCATCGGAATCTAAAACTGGACTCACAGGAGATTTTCAAATCATAGAAAGTTAGTGTGTCAGCCCTCTTGTACTTAAGACGGCTTTGTGCCTTTTGTATTAATTCGGATGCAAACTCTGTGTTTCATCGTCAATAAGAAGGTCCAAGGGATACAGTAAACCTGAAGTGAAGCATCGGAATCTAAAACTGGACTCACAGGAGGGATTCAAATCATAGAAAGTGAGAGTGTCAGTCCTCTTGTACTTAAGTCGGCTTTGTGCATTTTGTATTAAATTCCGATGCAATTTCTGTGTCTCATCGTCAATAAAAAGGTGCAAGGTATACAGTAAACCAGAAGTGAAGCATCGGAATCTAAAACTGGACTCACAGCAGCGGTTCAAATCATAGAAAGTGAGGGTGTCAGTCCTCTTGTACTTATGTCGGCATTGTGCCATTTGTATTAAATTCGGCTGCAATTTCTGTGTTGCATCGTCAATATGAAGGTCCAAGGGATAAAGAAAACCTGAAGTGAAGCATCGGAAACTAAAACTGGACTCACTGGAGAGGTTCAAATCATAGAAAGTGAGAGTGTCAGTCCTCTTGTAATTAAGTCGGTAATATGCCATTTGTATTAAATTCGGATGCAATTTCTGTGTTTCATCGTCAATAAGAGGGTGCAAGGTTTACAGTAAACCTGAAGTGAAGCATCGGAATCTAAAACTGGACTCACAGGAGAGGTTCAAATCATAGAAAGTGAGAGTGTCAGTCCTCTTGTACTTAGGCCGCTATTGTGCCTTTTGTATTAAATTGGGATGCAATTTCTGTGTTTCATCTTCAATAAGAAGGTCCAAGCTATACAGTAAACCTGAAGTGAAGCATCGGAATCTAAAACTGGACTCACAGGAGAGGTTCAAATCATAGAACGCTAGCGTGTCACTCCTCTTGTACCTAAGTCGGTATTGTGCCTTTTGTATTAAATTCCGATGCAATTTCTGTGTTTCATCGTCAATAAGAAGCTGCAAGGTATACAGTAAACATGAAGTTTAAGCAACGGAATCTAAAACTGGACTCACAGGAGAGGTTCAAATCATAGAAAGTGAGAGTGTCAATCCTCTTGTACTTAAGTCTGCATTGTGCCATTTGTATTAAATTCGGATGCAATTTGTGTGTTTCATCATCAATAAGAAGGTCCAAGGGATACAGTAAACCTGAAGTGAAGCATCGGAATCTAAAACTGGACTAACAGGAGGGATTCAAATCATAGAAAGTGAGAGTGTCAGTCCTCTTGTACTTAAGTCGGCAGTGTGGCTTTTGTATAAAATTCCGATGCAATTTCTGTGTCTCATCGTCAATAAGAAGGTGCAAGGTATACAGTAAACCAGAGGTGAAGCATCGGAATCTAAAACTCGACTCACAGGAGCGGTTCAAATGATAGAAAGTGAGGGTGTCAGTTCTCTTGTACTTAAGTCGGCATTGTGCCATTTGTATTAAATTCGGCTGCTATTTCTATGTTTCATCGTCGATAAGAAGGTCCAAGGGATAAAGAAAACCTGAAGTGAAGCATCGGAAACTTAAACTGGACACACAGGAGAGGTTCAAATCATAGAAGGTGAGAGTGTCAGTCCTCTTGTTATGACGTCGGCAATATGCCATTTGTATTAAATTCGGATGCAATTTCTGTGTTTCATCGTCAATAAGAAGGTGCAAGGTATACAGTAAACCTGAAGTGAAGCATCGGAATCTAAAACTGGTCTTACAGGAGAAGTTCAAATCATAGAAAGTTAGAGACTGACTCCTCTTGTACTCAAGTAGGTATTGTGCCTTTTGTATTAAATTCGGATGCAATTACTGTGTTGCATCGTCAATATGAAGGTCCAAGGGATAAAGAAAACCTGAAGTGAAGCATCGGAAACTAAAACTGGACTCACAGGAGAGGTTCAAATCATAGAAAGTGAGAGTTTCAGTCCTTTTGTAATTAAGTCGGCAATATGCCATTTGTATTAAATTCGGATGCTATTTCTGTGTTTCATCGTCAATAAGAAGGTGCAAGGTATACAGTAAACCTGAAGTGAAGCATCGGAATCTAAAACTGGACTCACAGGAGAGGTTCAAATCATAGAAAGTGAGAGTGTCAGTCCTCTTGTACTTAGGCCGCTATTGTGCCTTTTGTATTAAATTGGGATGCAATTTCTGTTTTTCATCTTCGATAAGAAGGTCCAAGCTATGCAGTAAACCTGAAGTGAAGCATCGGAATCTAAAACTGGACTCACAGGAGAGGTTCAAATCATAGAACGCTAGAGTGTCACCCCTCTTGTACCTAAGTCGGTATTGTGCCTTTGGTATTAAATTCGGATGCAATTACTGTGTTTCATCGTCAGTAAGAAGGTCCAAGGGATACAGTAAACCTGAAGTGAAGCATCGGAGTCTAAAACTGGACTGACAGGAGAGGTTCAAATCATAGAACGCTAGAGTGTCACCCCTCTTGTACCTAAGTCGGTATTGTGCCTTTGGTATTAAATTCGGATGCAATTTCTGTGTTTCATCGCCATTAAGAAGGTCGAAGACATACAGTAAACTTGAAGTGAAGCATCGGAATGTAAAACTGGACTCACAGGAGATTTTCAAATCATAGAAAGTTAGTGTGTCAGCCCTCTTGTACTTAAGACGGCATTGTGCCCTTTGTATTAATTCGGATGCAAACTCTGTGTTTCATCGTCAATAAGAAGGTCCAAGGGATACAGTAAACCTGAAGTGAAGCATCGGAATCTAAAACTGGACTCACAGGAGGGATTCAAATCATAGAAAGTGAGAGTGTCAGTCCTCTTGTAATTAAGTCGGCAATATGCCATTTGTATTAAATTCGGATGCAATTTCTGTGTTTCATCGTCAATAAGAGGGTGCAAGGTTTACAGTAAACCTGAAGTGAAGCATCGGAATCTAAAACTGGACTCACAGGAGAGGTTCAAATCATAGAAAGTGAGAGTGTCAGTCCTCTTGTACTTAGGCCGCTATTGTGCCTTTTGTATTAAATTGGGATGCAATTTCTGTGTTTCATCTTCAATAAGAAGGTCCAAGCTATACAGTAAACCTGAAGTGAAGCATCGGAATCTAAAACTGGACTCACAGGAGAGGTTCAAATCATAGAACGCTAGCGTGTCACTCCTCTTGTACCTAAGTCGGTATTGTGCCTTTTGTATTAAATTCCGATGCAATTTCTGTGTTTCATCGTCAATAAGAAGCTGCAAGGTATACAGTAAACATGAAGTTTAAGCAACGGAATCTAAAACTGGACTCACAGGAGAGGTTCAAATCATAGAAAGTGAGAGTGTCAATCCTCTTGTACTTAAGTCTGCATTGTGCCATTTGTATTAAATTCGGATGCAATTTGTGAGTTTAATCATCAATAAGAAGGTCCAAGGGATACAGTAAACCTGAAGTGAAGCATCGGAATCTAAAACTGGACTCACAGGAGGGATTCAAATCATAGAAAGTGAGAGTGTCAGTCCTCTTGTACTTAAGTCGGCATTGTGCCTTTTGTATTAAATTCCGATGCAATTTCTGTGTCTCATCGTCAATAAGAAGGTGCAAGGTATACAGTAAACCAGAGGTGAAGCATCGGAATCTAAAACTAGACTCACAGGCGCGGTTCAAATGATAGAAAGTGAGGGTGTCAGTTCTCTTGTTCTTAAGTCGGCATTGTGCCATTTGTATTAAATTCGGCTGCAATTTCTGTGTTTCATCGTCGATAAGAAGGTCCAAGGGATAAAGAAAACCTGAAGTGAAGCATCGGAAACCTAACTGGACACACAGGAGATGTTCGAATCATAGAAGGTGAGAGTGTCAGTCCTCTTGTAATGAAGTCGGCAATATGTCATTTGTATTAAATTCGGATGCAATTTCTGTGTTTCATCGTCAATAAGAAGGTGCAAGGTATACAGTAAACCGGAAGTGAAGCATCGGAATCTAAAACTGGACTCAAAGGAGAGGTTCAAATCATAGAAAGTTGGAGTGTCAGTCCTCTTGTACTTAAGTTGGCATTGTGACATTTGAATTTAATTCCGATGCAATTTCTGTGTTTCATCGTCAATAAGAAGGTGCAAGGTATACAGTAAACCTGAAGTGAAGCATCGGAATCTAAAACTGGACTCACAGCAGAGGTTCAAATCATAGAGAGTGTCAGTCCTCTTGTACGTAAGTCGGCATTGTGCCTTTTGTATTATATTCCGATGCAATTTCT
Organism: Schistocerca piceifrons; assembly: GCF_021461385.2. Taxonomy (NCBI): domain Eukaryota; kingdom Metazoa; phylum Arthropoda; class Insecta; order Orthoptera; family Acrididae; genus Schistocerca; species Schistocerca piceifrons. The sequence goes on from NW_025728416.1 coordinate 73,703, forward strand.
GTGTCTCATCGTCAATAAGAAGCGGCAAGGTATACAGTAAACATGAAGTTTAAGCAACGGAATCTAATACTGGACTCACAGGAGAGGTTCAAATCATAGAAAGTGAGAGTGTCAGTCCTCTTGTACTTAAGTCTGCATTGTGCCATTTTTATTAAATTCGGATGCAATTTGTGTGTTTCATCATCAATAAGAAGGTCCATGGGATACAGTAAACCTGAAGTGAAGCATCGGAATCTAAAACTGGACTCACAGGAGAGGTTCAAATCATAGAAAGTGAGAGTGTCAGTCCTCTTGTAATTATGTCGGCATTATGCCATTTGTGTTAAATTCGGATGCAATTTCTGTGTTTCATCGTCAATAAGAAGGTGCAAGGTATACAGTAAACCTGAAGTGAAGCATCGGAATCTAAAACTGGACTCACAGGAGAGGTCCAATCATGGAAAGTGAGAGTGTCAGTCCTCTTGTACTTAATTCGCCATTGTGCCTTTTGTATTAAATTCGGATGCAATTTCTATGTTTCATCGTCAATAAGAAGGTCCAAGGGGTACAGTAAACCTGAAGTGAACAATCGGAATCTAAAACTGGACTCACAGGAGATGTTCAAATCATAGAAAGGTAGAGTGTCAGCCCTCTTGTACTTAAGTCAGCATTCTGCCTTTTGTATTAAATTCGGATGCAAACTCTGTGTTTCATCGTCAATAAGAGGGTCCAAGGGATACAGTAAACCTGAAGTGAAGCATCGGAATCTAAAACTGGACTCACAGGAGAGGTTCAAATCATAGAAAGTGAGAGCGTCAGTCCTCTTGTAATTATGTCGGCATTATGCCATTTGTGTTAAATTCGGATGCAATTTCTGTGTTTCATCGTCAATAAGAAGGTGCAAGGTATACAGTAAACCTGAAGTGAAGCATCGGAATCTAAAACTGGACTCACAGGAGAGGTTCAAATCATGGATAGTGAGAGTGTCAGTCCTCTTGTACTTAATTCGCCATTGTGCCTTTTGTATTAAATTCGGATGCAATTTCTATGTTTCATCGTCAATAAGAAGGTCCAAGGGGTACAGTAAACCTGAAGTGAACAATCGGAATCTAAAACTGGACTCACAGGAGTGGTTCAAATCATAGAACGCTAGAGTGTCACCCCTCTTGTACCTAAGTCGGTATTGTGCCTTTGGTATTAAATTCGGATGCAATTTCTGTGTTTCATCGCCATTAAGAAGGTCCAAGAGATACAGAAAACTTGAAGTGAAGCATCGGAATCTAAAACTGGACTCACAGGAGAGGTTCAAATCATAGAAATTTAGTGTGTCAGCCCTCTTGTACTTAAGACGGCATTGTGCCTTTTGTATTAATTCGGATGCAAACTCTGTGTTTCATGGTCAATAAGAAGGTCCAAGGGATACAGTAAACCTGAAGTGAAGCATCGGAATCTAAAACTGGACTCACAGGAGAGGTTCAAATCATAGCACGCTAGAGTGTCACCCCTCTTGTACCTAAGTCGGTATTGTGCCTTTGGTATTAAATTCGGATGCAATTTCTGTGTTTCATCGCCATTAAGAAGGTCCAAGAGATACAGTAAACTCGAAGTGAAGCATCGGAATCTAAAACTGGACTCACAGGAGAGCTTCAAATCATAGAAAGTTAGTGTGTCAGCCCTCTTGTCCTTAAGACGGCATTGTGCCTTTTGTATTAATTCGGATGCAAACTCTGTGTTTCATGGTCAATAAGAAGGTCCAAGGGATACAGTAAACCTGAAGTGAAGCATCGGAATCTAAAACTGGACTCACAGGAGGGATTCAAATCATAGATAGTGAGAGTGTCAGTCCTCTTGTACTTAAGTCTGCTTTGTGCCTTTTGTATTAAATTCCGATGCAATTTCTGTGTTGCGTCGTCAATATGAAGGTCCAAGGGATAAAGAGAACCTGAAGTGAAGCATCGGAAACTAAAACTGGCTCACAGGAGAGGTTCAAATCATAGAAAGTGAGAGTGTCAGTCCTCTTGTAATTAAGTTGGCAATATGCCATTTGTATTAGATTCGGATGCAATTTCTGTGCTTCATCGTCAATAAGAAGGTGCAAGGTATACAGTAAACCTGAAGTGAAGCATCGGAATCTAAAACTGGACTCACAGGAGAGGTTAAATCATAGAAAGTGAGAGTGTCAGTCCTCTTGTACTTAGGCCGCTATTGTGCCTTTTGTATTAAATTGGGATGCAATTTCTGTGTTTCATCTTCATTAAGAAGGTCCAAGCTATACAGTAAACCTGAAGTGAAGCATCGGAATCTAAAACTGGTCTCACAGGAGAGGTTCAAATCATAGAACGCTAGAGTGGCACTCCTCTTGTACCTAAGTCGTTATTGTGCCTTTTGTATTAAATTGGGATGCAATTTCTGTGTTTCATCGTCAATAAGAAGGTCCAAGGGATACAGTAAACCTAAAGTGAAGCATCGGAATCTAAAACTGGACTCACAGGAGAGGTTCAAATCATAGAAAGTTAGTGTGTCAGCCCTCTTGTACTTAAGACGGCATTGTGCCTTTTGTATTAATTCGGATGCAAACTCTGTGTTTCATCGTCAATAAGAAGGTCCAAGGGATACAGTAAACCTGAAGTGAAGCATCGGAATCTAAAACTGGACTCACAGGAGGGATTCAAATCATAGAAAGTGAGAGTGTCAGTCCTCTTGTACTTAAGTCGGCTTTGTGCCTTTTGTATTAAATTCCGATGCAATTTCTGTGTCTCATCGTCAATAAAAAGGTGCAAGGTATACAGTAAACCAGAAGTGAAGCATCGGAATCTAAAACTGGACTCACAGCAGCGGTTCAAATCATAGAAAGTGAGGGTGTCAGTCCTCTTGTACTTATGTCGGCATTGTGCCATTTGTATTAAATTCGGCTGCAATTTCTGTGTTGCATCGTCAATATGAAGGTCCAAGGGATAAAGAAAACCTGAAGTGAAGCATCGGAAACTAAAACTGGACTCACTGGAGAGGTTCAAATCGTAGAAAGTGAGAGTGTCAGTCCTCTTGTAATTAAGTCGGCAATATGCCATTTGTATTAAATTCGGATGCAATTTCTGTGTTTCATCGTCAATAAGAGGGTGCAAGGTTTACAGTAAACCTCAAGTGAAGCATCGGAATCTAAAACTGGACTCACAGGAGAGGTTCAAATCATAGAAAGTGAGAGTGTCAGTCCTCTTGTACTTAGGCCGCTATTGTGCCTTTTGTATTAAATTGGGATGCAATTTCTGTGTTTCATCTTCAATAAGAAGGTCCAAGCTATACAGTAAACCTGAAGTGAAGCATCGGAATCTAAAACTGGACTCACAGGAGAGGTTCAAATCATAGAACGCTAGCGTGTCACTCCTCTTGTACCTAAGTCGGTATTGTGCCTTTTGTATTAAATTCCGATGCAATTTCTGTGTTTCATCGTCAATAAGAAGCTGCAAGGTATACAGTAAACATGAAGTTTAAGCAGCGGAATCTAAAACTGGACTCACAGGAGAGGTTCAAATCATAGAAAGTGAGAGTGTCAATCCTCTTGTACTTAAGTCTGCATTGTTCCATTTGTATTAAATTCGGATGCAATTTGTGTGTTTCATCATCAATAAGAAGGTCCAAGGGATACAGTAAACCTGAAGTGAAGCATCGGAATCTAAAACTGGACTAACAGGAGGGATTCAAATCATAGAAAGTGAGAGTGTCAGTCCTCTTGTACTTAAGTCGGCATTGTGGCTTTTGTATTAAATTCCGATGCAATTTCTGTGTCTCATCGTCAATAAGAAGGTGCAAGGTATACAGTAAACCAGAGGTGAAGCATCGGAATCTAAAACTCGACTCACAGGAGCGGTTCAAATGATAGAAAGTGAGGGTGTCAGTTCTCTTGTACTTAAGTCGGCATTGTGCCATTTGTATTAAATTCGGCTGCTATTTCTATGTTTCATCGTCGATAAGAAGGTCCAAGGGAGAAAGAAAACCTGAAGTGAAGCATCGGAAACTTAAACTGGACACACAGGAGAGGTTCAAATCATAGAAGGTGAGAGTGTCAGTCCTCTTGTTATGACGTCGGCAATATGCCATTTGTATTAAATTCGGATGCAATTTCTGTGTTTCATCGTCAATAAGAAGGTGCAAGGTATACAGTAAACCTGAAGTGAAGCATCGGAATCTAAAACTGGACTTACAGGAGAAGTTCAAATCATAGAAAGTTAGAGACTGACTCCTCTTGTACTCAAGTCGGTATTGTGCCTTTTGTATTAAATTCGGATGCAATTACTGTGTTTCATCGTCAGTAAGAAGGTCCAAGGGATACAGTAAACCAGAAGTGAAGCATAGGAATCTAAAACTGGACTGACAGGAGAGGTTCAAAATATTAGAAAGTGAGAGTGTCAGTCATCTTGTAATTAAGTCGCTATTGTGCCTTTTGTATTAAATTGGGATGCAATTTCTGTGTTTCATCGTCAATAAAAAGGTCCAAGCTATACAGTAAACCTGAAGTGAAGCATCGGAATCTAAAACTGGACTCACAGGAGAGGTTCAAATCATAGAACGCTAGAGTGTCACCCCTCTTGTACCTAAGTCGGTATTGTGCCTTTGGTATTAAATTCGGATGCAATTTCTGTGTTTCATCGCCATTAAGGAAGGTCCAAGAGATACAGTAAACTTGAAGTGAAGCATCGGAATCTGAAACTGGACTCACAGGAGAGGTTCAAATCATAGAAAGTTAGTGTGTCAGCCCTCTTGTACTTAAGACGGCATTGTGCCTTTTGTATTAATTCGGATGCAAACTCTGTGTTTCATCGTCAATAAGAAGGTCCAAGGTATACAGTAAACCTGAAGTGAAGCATCGGAATCTAAAACTGGACTCTCAGGAGAGGTTCAAATCATAGAAAGTGAGAGTGTCAGTCCTCTTGTACTTAGGCCGCTATTGTGCCTTTTGTATTAAATTGGGATGCAATTTCTGTTTTTCATCTTCGATAAGAAGGTCCAAGCTATGCAGTAAACCTGAAGTGAAGCATCGGAATCTAAAACTGGACTCACAGGAGAGGTTCAAATCATAGAACGCTAGAGTGTCACCCCTCTTGTACCTAAGTCGGTATTGTGCCTTTAGTATAAAATTCGGATGCAATTACTGTGTTTCATCGTCAGTAAGAAGGTCCAAGGGATACAGTAAACCTGAAGTGAAGCATCGGAGTCTAAAACTGGACTGACAGGAGAGGTTCAAATCATAGAACGCTAGAGTGTCACCCCTCTTGTACCTAAGTCGCTATTGTGCCTTTGGTATTAAATTCAGATGCAATTTTCTGTGTTTCATCGCCATTAAGAAGGTCCAAGACATACAGTAAACTTGAAGTGAAGCATCGGAATCTAAAACTGGACTCACAGGAGATTTTCAAATCATAGAAAGTTAGTGTGTCAGCCCTCTTGTACTTAAGACGGCATTGTGCCCTTTGTATTAATTCGGATGCAAACTCTGTGTTTCATCGTCAATAAGAAGGTCCAAGGATACAGTAATCCTGAAGTGAAGCATCGGAATCTAAAACTGGACTCACAGGAGGGATTCAAATCATAGAAAGTGAGAGTGTCAGTCCTCTTGTACTTAAGTCGGCTTTGTGCCTTTTGTATTAAATTCCGATGCAATTTCTGTGTCTCATCGTCAATAAAAAGGTGCAAGGTATACAGTAAACCAGAATTGAAGCATCGGAATCTAAAACTGGACTCACAGCAGCGGTTCAAATCATAGAAAGTGAGGGTGTCAGTCCTCTTGTACTTATGTCGGCATTGTGCCATTTGTATTAAATTCGGCTGCAATTTCTGTGTTGCATCGTCAATATGAAGGTCCAAGGGATAAAGAAAACCTGAAGTGAAGCATCGGAAACTAAAACTGGACTCACTGGAGAGGTTCAAATCATAGAAAGTGAGAGTGTCAGTCCTCTTGTAATTAAGTCGGCAATATGCCATTTGTATTAAATTCGGATGCAATTTCTGTGTTTCATCGTCAATAAGAGGGTGCAAGGTTTACAGTAAACCTGAAGTGAAGCATCGGAATCTAAAACTGGACTCACAGGAGAGGTTCAAATCATAGAAAGTGAGAGTGTCAATCCTCTTGTACTTAGGCCGCTATTGTGCCTTTTGTATTAAATTGGGATGCAATTTCTGTGTTTCATCTTCAATAAGAAGGTCCAAGCTATACAGTAAACCTGAAGTGAAGCATCGGAATCTAAAACTGGACTCACAGGAGAGGTTCAAATCATAGAACGCTAGCGTGTCACTCCTCTTGTACCTAAGTCGGTATTGTGCCTTTTGTATTAAATTCCGATGCAATTTCTGTGTTTCATCGTCAATAAGAAGCTGCAAGGTATACAGTAAACATGAAGTTTAAGCAACGGAATCTAAAACTGGACTCACAGGAGAGGTTCAAATCATAGAAAGTGAGAGTGTCAATCCTCTTGTACTTAAGTCTGCATTGTGCCATTTGTATTAAATTCGGATGCAATTTGTGTGTTTCATCATCAATAAGAAGGTCCAAGGGATACAGTAAACCTGAAGTGAAGCATCGGAATCTAAAACTGGACTCACAGGAGGGATTCAAATCATAGAAAGTGAGAGTGTCAGTCCTCTTGTACTTAAGTCGGCATTGTGCCTTTTGTATTAAATTCCGATGCAATTTCTGTGTCTCATCGTCAATAAGAAGGTGCAAGGTATACAGTAAACCAGAGGTGAAGCATCGGAATCTAAAACTAGACTCACAGGCGCGGTTCAAATGATAGAAAGTGAGGGTGTCAGTTCTCTTGTACTTAAGTCGGCATTGTGCCATTTGTATTAAATTCGGCTGCAATTTCTGTGTTTCATCGTCGATAAGAAGGTCCAAGGGATAAAGAAAACCTGAAGTGAAGCATCGGAAACCTAACTGGACACACAGGAGATGTTCAAATCATAGAAGGTGAGAGTGTCAGTCCTCTTGTAATGAAGTCGGCAATATGCCATTTGTATTAAATTCGGATGCAATTTCTGTGTTTCATCGTCAATAAGAAGGTGCAAGGTATACAGTAAACCTGAAGTGAAGCATCGGAATCTAAAACTGGACTCAAAGGAGAGGTTCAAATCATAGAAAGTTGGAGTGTCAGTCCTCTTGTACTTAAGTTGGCATTGTGACATTTGAATTTAATTCCGATGCAATTTCTGTGTTTCATCGTCAATAAGAAGGTGCAAGGTATACAGTAAACCTGAAGTGAAGCATCGGAATCTAAAACTGGACTCACAGCAGAGGTTCAAATCATTGAGAGTGTCAGTCCTCTTGTACGTAAGTCGGGCATTGTGCCATTTGTATTATATTCCGATGCAATTTCTGTGTCTCATCGTCAATAAGAAGCGGCAAGGTATACAGTAAACATGAAGTTTAAGCAACGGAATCTAATACTGGACTCACAGGAGAGGTTCAAATCATAGAAAGTGAGAGTGTCAGTCCTCTTGTACTTAAGTCTGCATTGTGCCATTTTTATTAAATTCGGATGCAATTTGTGTGTTTCATCATCAATAAGAAGGTCCATGGGATACAGTAAACCTGAACTGAAGCATCGGAATCTAAAACTGGACTCACAGGAGAGGTTCAAATCATAGAAAGTGAGAGTGTCAGTCCTCTTGTAATTATGTCGGCATTATGCCATTTGTGTTAAATTCGGATGCAATTTCTGTGTTTCATCGTCAATAAGAAGGTGCAAGGTATACAGTAAACCTGAAGTGAAGCATCGGAATCTAAAACTGGACTCACAGGAGAGGTCCAATCATGGAAAGTGAGAGTGTCAGTCCTCTTGTACTTAATTCGCCATTGTGCCTTTTGTATTAAATTCGGATGCAATTTCTATGTTTCATCGTCAATAAGAAGGTCCAAGGGGTACAGTAAACCTGAAGTGAACAATCGGAATCTAAACTGGACTCACAGGAGATGTTCAAATCATAGAAAGGTAGAGTGTCAGCCCTCTTGTACTTAAGTCAGCATTCTGCCTTTTGTATTAAGTTCAGATGCAAACTCTGTGTTTCATCGTCAATAAGAGGGTCCAACTGATACAGTAAACCTGAAGTGAAGCATCGGAAACTAAAACTGGACTCACAGGAGAGGTTCAAATCATAGAAAGTGAGAGTGTCAGTCCCTCTTGTAATTATGTCGGCATTATGCCATTTGTGTTAAATTCGGATGCAATTTCCTGTGTTTCATCGTCAATAAGAAGGTGCAAGGTATACAGTAAACCTGAAGTGAAGCATCGGAATCTAAAACTGGACTCACAGGAGAGGTTCAAATCATGGAAAGTGAGAGTGTCAGTCCTCTTGTACTTAATTCGCCATTGTGCCTTTTGTATTAAATTCGGATGCAATTTCTATGTTTCATCGTCAATAAGAAGGTCCAAGGGGTACAGTAAACCTGAAGTGAACAATCGAATCTAAAACTGGACTCACTAGAGTGGTTCAAATCATAGAACGCTAGAGTGTCACCCCTCTTGTACCTAAGTCGGTATTGTGCCTTTGGTATTAAATTCGGATGCAATTTCTGTGTTTCATCGCCATTAAGAAGGTCCAAGAGATACAGTAAACTTGAAGTGAAGCATCGGAATCTAAAACTGGACTCACAGGAGAGGTTCAAAATCATAGAAATTTAGTGTGTCAGCCCTCTTGTACTTAAGACGGCATTGTGCCTTTTGTATTAATTCGGATGCAAACTCTGTGTTTCATGGTCAATAAGAAGGTCCAAGGGATACAGTAACCTGAAGTGAAGCATCGGAATCTAATTCATACCAGATGTGAGGGAGCGCTTGGACATGAAATACTTTGAGCCAACACGAGGACTGATCCATTTTCTCATTGGCTATGGACCCCTACCCGACATACTTACGTCTGTTTGGGAAGAGGGCTACGCCCGCGTGTGACTGTGGCGCGTCAGACGGTACTCCCGACCATGTGCTTTACGAGTACCCCTTCTTCAATGATGTTGCGACTACACTTCGAGACAGACTTCCGAACCGTGACACACACCAATTGCTCAGACGTGAAGACACTTTCCAACTGCTAAACACATTGGCTAACAAGGTATCACGACAAGTTTTAACAGAATACCTGGGGGACACGAACTAA